>NW_019737085.1:351034-367519 GCF_002891405.2 Cryptotermes secundus
TAAAGTTAGGCTTTCATTGGGTATTCTATGTGGCTGGGGGTGGACCTCTTGCGTCTTATCGCTGTGTATTTACTCATATGACCATCTCCAGTGGCCTAGTTAGCGGAGCGTCTTGCATACGGTATTACGCATGAATGCTGATTATCGCATTCTTAACCTCATTGCGTGTCCATGTGTTGCCATCTTTGCTCTTTCACTGCAAAACACTTTTCGCAAGTCTCCAGGCACCTAGGTAATGACTTAAATTTTCAATCCCAGAATTTGGTCCTCAACATACACCATAGAAAACGCTGATATCTACGTAGACCTGCGTATTCATGTCTCGTCACCAGAATAAAGAAAATTTCGTAAACACAGAGACACACAGTAAATACTTCGAAAATGCTGCAAGTTCAGGTATTTGGAAACGTCAGCAAGCAACATATGGCAGTTTCTTTCGCTAAGATGATGAGATAAGACTGTATCTGGGGAAATCTTGTGGCCATTTAGTTTGAAGTTTCCCCCCCCCCAAATCTCCGGTCTTAAAACGTACAAAATAAGATATGAAATTATGATTTTACATGAGTGTGGTCTTTGCATTCTAAGGTGTCACGGGCATTGCTGGGGAGAATGCATCAACCCAAGAAGACAGAGGAAGGAACAACGCGGCTGAGAAAATATAATGAGAAGGTCAAATAGGCCAACTCTCAGGGCGGATTAATTGGGCGGGCACGTAACACGAAATGAGATGAAAAATGCATATCGAATTTTAGTTGGAAAACTTAGGAATAGATGAACAAAGTAACTAACTTCCTGGAGCTGAGTCCTTCTTGAGAAGCCGCAAATTGTGCAGCCACTCAAGAACTTCCCAGCTATTTATAGATCCTGTAGGTCCATTACCGTGTTCAGTCCCCATCCTGAGCCAAATCGACTCAGTTCATATCACCCTTCTCTAAGATTCCTTTTAATATTATCCACGCACCTACGTCTTGGTCTTCCTAGTGGTCTCCCTCCTTCCGGTTCTCCCACCAATATACTATATGCTTTCCTCTTCTTCCCATTCGTGCTACATGCCCTTCCCATATCATCCTCCTTGACTTGATCATTCTAACTTAGGAATACATGGGAGGCGAACATTAAAACGGAGCTTGAAAAGCGCGCGCGTGTGTGGATTACACTAACCTGGCTTAGGATATGATCAAAAGTCAAGCTGTTGCAAAAACGGCAATGGACTCTCGGATTCCGTAAGAGGTAGGATAATCTGTTGAACGTCTGAGCGGCCAATAACATCTCAGGAAGGATTCCGTCAATTCTGTGGGACGAAGGAAGACGTCGAAATCGTAACTTGGGGCAGTCGGACGCTGAACAGAAACACGAATCCACGGCCTGTCGATTGCGAAGGCAGCGGACGCCCAGCAGAATGAACAAGGGTCACACCCCGCTGATGTGGGACGTATCCTGAGCTTCTCAGAGTAGGCCACGGTAGCTATATTAATGTGCAGTGTCACCAAGGCGTAACCGAAATCCTAAAAGCGGGTCAGTCAACCACTGTAGAGTGCTAATGGGGGAAGGATCGAGAGGGGAGGTGTTGGCCGGGTCTCAAAGTGTTCCTGCCAGCAGTTGACAAAGGAATCAGTAAACACGCTGAGGAATTTTTATGTGGCTGTGCCATGAAGAAGCTCTTTTGTAAAAACTACATTCTCTTCCTGCGAACAGATTAATTCAGTGCCACATGTATACACTGTCTGGATGCGTCACTCGATTGTTGTATTTTGTAGTCAAAACTGACGCCATAATCCCATCACGACGCCTGTGGCGCACATAACAGCTTCTATTATTACAGCTGTTATAAACTTCCAGTCCCCTCACTATGCAAGATATTAAAACTTCCGGGGAAAACCATCGCATACATTGTTTCAATACTCATTGAATATTGGATGTGGCTAGGACTGCATAGAAAACACTGCGGGAACGTGTTTACTGAGCCGCTGACTAGCAACGTCGGAGGGGGGGGGCACAGACAGCAAGGTGATCTCATAAGCTTTTTATTTTTGTTGCAAAATGAGGAAAATAGCATAGAAATATGCAGAACCTTAAATCTAACCGTTGTTTTGTGTGTGAAAGTTGGTATCTTGCCCTGTGGCTCGAACATGGAGCAAGCGTACTGGACAACAGCGTCCTTAAGAGAATGTTCGAACGAATGCGGGGAAAATGAGCAGGAGAATGCAGAAAACTGCAGGAGCATAAGTTCATCCGAATATCATCAATGTTATAAAATCGTGGCGGGTGAGATGGGTTGAGAATGTGGCACTCACGAATAAGAAATATATACATACTTTTGGTCGATAAATTTGACGGAACCTGCAGCATGATAAGTTACGTACGAGTGCACCAGCGGGCTCTTGTGAGCACGGCAGTAACCCCTCCGAAGAATTTACTGACCAGTGGAGTTTATTATCATTTTTTAATTATTATTAGCCGATCACAGTGGCTGCGCGGTCTACGGCATGAACCGTCTTCGTCCGCCCGAACGCTGGGATCGTGGGTTCAAATCCCACTCCATGTATGCTTGTGTGTAGGTAGCGGCCTTGCGACGGGCTGATCCCCCGTTCCCTTGTTCAAGGAGTCCTAAAGACTGGGTATGGATTAAGAAACTGAAAGGCCCACAAGGACTATAGAGCCATAGATACACAGATTTGATAGAAAATTGTGACATAGGCCTGAAATTCGGAATAGTGGAGCCTGAGTCAGACGCCCGTTGATAAGCAACGGCTAAGTTTTCGTGACAACAGATCGCACGAATCTGTCGTTCCCATGTAACAAGTTGCAAACATTTGAAAAGGAAACGGTTATTTTCGAATGAATAGATGGATTGCCGTCGTAATCGATATGTAGATTACAACAGACAAACTGTTGTACTGGGTGTTTTCTACACGGTTCTCCCGAAGTTACGGAAGAGATAGATTTTCCAGAGAGAATTCAAGAGGCTAGACTCTTCAAGATTCATCGTGTTACCAAGCAGAGAGAGCATAGGCAGTCGAAGAGAATTCAGAAGGCAGCTGAATAGTTGAAGTGTTGAAGACTTTATTTCATGTGTGTAATTGTAAAGCAACATCAATAAATAAATTGATCCGCTCTGGAACCCGTTACTACTACTACAGTACCCTACACGTGACGTAGTAGTAGTAGTAAGGTAAACTTGGTCCTGTGCTTAACTAATTAAAACTACGCCATGAAGGCGTATGGGGAGTGGATGCATAGATCCGCATTTTGACCTCGGCACTAGATGGATAGTGGTCAGCTTCACACCCCGGCCGCTTTACCCCCGGATAAAGAGTCCCCAGTATACATTGGATATGAGGCTGGGTTGGCCCCAGAGCCAGTCTGGACGACGTGAAGAAGAGAAAATTCAGCAGCAGTAGTAGTAGTAGTAGTAGTAGTAGTAGTAGTAGAAGCATCAGCATTGGTAATAGTAGTTACAGGAGTAGCAGTAGCAGCAGCAGCAGAAGTAGTAGAAGTAGTGATGTAATGTTGGACGCCGATACATTAATTAACAGTAAACTGCACAATTCCACTCGATCAGCTTCTCGACCAGTATCCACAAGGAGATTAAATCATGAGGTGTGAGCTAGGCTTTAGGAAACATGTCGTCTTCTACATGTCGGTTACAAATCTGCACGGGATGTTTTGGTAGCCTAGATATAGGCCTGACTGAAGATGGAAAAATAAGAAAATGGGTAATGGATACCTTTATAAAGTGAACTGGTTCATAAAACGGTAGTGAAATCTCAGAATTCTGTTAACACTCAGCTGTATACTCGTATAAAGTTGAATACCTATCGACTGCTTTACAGATACGCCGTATGGGCTTGATCGTCTGTCACCTTGCTGACATGCTGACAGCTACATGAACCTATCCTGTCTGCTAACAAGGCGCACAGCCTTCACTGCTTCGCCTATATTCCGCGAGAATTCTCCCTGCATACACGAGGCAATCCGTCTTCCGACCGATACGGTTTCAAAATGAACGATTCAAGTTGTTAGATACTATAAGGTGTTTCTAAAATCGGTAGCAGTATTAGTGTCGGGCTATAGCTCTTACATGAGTACGCGGCCGGCAAGGTCACCGGACTACTCGGCAACATTTCCCCTCCTCTACGCCTCGCACAAGTACTGGTACTGTTGCGTCGATCTGTCATCCACACGAAGATCACATACTCCTTCACGGTGCGGGGCCATCATTACGTTTCCTTCTGCATAATCTTGACATTTTTAAGTAGTGAAATATACGCATTATCCAAAGAACAGAATATGCGAGTGCAAAGAAAATGCATACACCACTAGTAATTCTTTGATGATATCGAAGCCTCTCGTAATGATAAATAAGTGTTTAAATGACATCTGTTAATTACACGTGACGACATGGAACTTGCTTAATGCCAGCTGCTGTGATTCATGCAAGCATAATGATGTGACTGAATATTTATTTTTATTTTACAATACTTAAGGGGCGCCTTATGTTTGGGCAAATATGGTAGCCTCAGTTTGTAACCGAATTACGTAATGCAACAATTCGATACTTACGCGATTTTATTTGCCGGAAACATATCAAAATGGGTCCCGGTGAAATAGGATCGAAGGGCGGGGGAAGGTGGACTGGATTCATCTTGCTTAGAAGACAGACCAGTGGCGGATTCTTGTGAACACGATAATGAGACCTTGGATTCCATAAAATTTTGATAATTTCTTGAGTGGGTGACAAACTGTTGACTTCTCAACAATGACTCAGTTCTACAGGGTTAGTTTAAACCAAAAGTACTTTTACATGGAGATTAGAATAAAACAAGAAATACAGACTTCCGTGGCAAATACCATGTTAAAATGGGTGAAGCGGAGTGGTCTCAATTCCTCGGATCCGCCACTGAAATTCGTTAGTGCGAAGTTGGGGCTGTGTTTATTGGTTCTAAATCGAGGCTTGTCTCCCGAGAAGCAAGCACATCATTAGAGTGGCAGACGTTCTCCGGAAACAGCCATTTCCATGTCAACCATGTCTGCTTCTTGTTCTCCGTGGAAAGATACAAACTTATAATGAACCAACGACTTGACGTTACTGAAATGGGGGGGACTAAAATAACCAAAAGCCACTTGGTTCCATCCACAACACATTAACTAATCCAACCAACGATCTTGTAACTGATAACAAATCACTACTTTTTCGTCACATACGTATACGAGAGGTAATGTAACATACAGTTTGTAACTTCTGCTCGGGAGGTGCCCAGGTGAGGACATCATCTGCAGTGACTGAAGTTCTTCGTAATTTTTCAGTCACTCCAAGCAAATACTGGGATAGTACTTGGACTATGGTCACTTCCTTCCATATCCATTCCAATTCATTATTCACTATTCCTACTGATCCTGTTTTCAATTTTATAGATGATTTCTATGCTCTTAAATACTTGTGTACACGAAATGCGTATGATTTATACACAGAAACCAGAGTGAACCTGTTCTAATTAGGATTCACTTATCATATTGATATAAAGTATAATTACAGCGCAATTGTTAAGTCCTGAGACCAACATCAGAATCGGCCGATTGTATTAAGCAAGACCCGCCCTGCACGCGGAAACAAAAGTGGGCGCCGATCCTAAGAATGCAGGATCAAGGTCTTCAACATTACCTGAACTCTGGGCACACTTACAGCAAGGTTACACGAGGACCCGCAAGGGGCAGCAGGGCGAGATGGACGACAGAGCCGGAACCGGTCCGGAGAGTGGCAAAAGTTGAAAAACAATGTTTATTCCGATAGCAGGTAAAAAGTATTAGGTGAATGAGTAGCCTACATAAAACAGTGGTTTCAATATATTTACTTGTTTTCTTATCTTGATTCAATTAAGTTATTAAGAAGATATTATTTGCGTCGGATATCCCGGAAGTTACAAAAACAGGCCAGAGCAATCTGCTGTTCTTCCATTCTAAGAGCCTATCTAGAGTGCGAGGTTTGTGAGGTTCACGTATCGAGAAAACTTTCGCAAATGTCTCAGCGCATGACAGACAGGCATTTATCATTAAGTCCCTACCCCATAATGTCTAAATTCATGTTCCTATGAAATACGTTACATATTCGTGACCCACAAGTAAACAGATTATAACTTAAAGGATCACAATGACTGGCCGGAGCTAACTGCATGGTCCTTAGGGCCCCCATACACACACAGTTTGGCCTCCAGTTCGGCCTGTACAGTTGAAGACTGAAAGGAAAAACTGACGTGAGTGGTGCGGCCGGCCGACCGGCCAATCGTTTGGACTATTGGCCTGTGGGAAACCCGTCAGTCCGTCAGTTCTACCTGCAGGCCGTGCCGCAGTTCAAGTGGCTAGCCGCCAGGTTCTCACTGCGGCGGTCCGGGTTAGAGCCCAGGTCAGGTCATGTGGGTTTTGTGAAACAGGTTTCCTCCGAATAATTCGGTTTCCCCTGCTAATTCTCTTTCCATCATCTATTATCTATCATCCAGGAACAGATCTGAACCTGGGATATCCAATATCAGTCACGAGTACAAACCACTCCATCCCCAAGTTCTGTACCCCATATTCCAGTTGGTTTGTATTAAATCAGTAAACGGAAATGACACACACATTGCATTGCTACAGTCACGAGTGGCGAAAGCTTATATTATGTATGCATCAAAACCAGTTGCCCCGCAAGTCACAACCAGGCGCAGTTTTAATGAGAAAGTAAAACCAGCTGGTCACTCAGACTTCCATGAAATGAAACGTTACGGTGTATGCATCTGCAGGGCTGTCTCCAACTAGCCATGAATGCAGTGCCGTCATGGCCACGACAAGCAGATCCACATGCATTAATGGTTTCTTCTGCTTAAATAACATTTATGTGCCAGTTGCAGAAACACAGAGCGAATGCGAACAGCCTGGGTGGAAAGCCAATGCCACCATGACTGGCCATGATATGCTGACCCGCACTGTCATACACATCGGCTGTGGTTCACACACACTCTACAGAACTGGAAAGCAGCGCGTCTAGTCTGTCCACGCACTGTACAAATTTGCTTAATCCCTTGTTATACCTATCATTTGGTTACATGGGTGGGCGAGCAACATACTCGTGTTCTGGGGGTCCTTGCTTCGAATACCAGTCCACAAACGCTACGCTAACATGTTTGGGTCACAACTTAGAATTACTATTTTTAGCATGGCTCTCGCTAACTTTCACAAACCTGGCATTTAGGGTTCCGGATACTAGGGAACTCAGAAGATTTAAATGCATATGAGACAAAGCTTCTTTCAATTCCCGGCAGGGGCAAGAGATTAAGATCTACTCCACAGCCTTCAGACCGGCTCTGAGACCCAGACATCCTCATTTCCAATGGGTACCGTGGGCTTTCCCCGGGGGTAAAGCGTCCGGGAAGTAAAGCTGATCACTCGCCTCCATCTAGAGCGGAGGTAAAGAATGGAGGAGTTACACCTCCACTCTCCCATACGTCTATATGGCTGGGTAAAAAAGGTAAAGCTGTCCTGTAACAAGCCATTGTGGCTTCCACGTCTTCTAGACAATCGGCTCAGAGGTGAGGTTGTGGTCAACTGAAAAATCCAATCACCTCATCGGGAATAGAACCCACGAACCTCTGGTTCTTAATGAAGCACAGAGAAAACCTAGCCTACGAGGCGGTGTTACATCAGCGCCACAGTCCTACACCTTCCAGTGTTGCCATCTCACCACCCCAGTGTTGCCTTGTACTGGATACGAGTCCTTCTGCTGTGGGAGAGCGAATTTATCAACTTCAGATAAAACGCCGGGATGGCTACAACGAAGAGAGCTTCAGTTTCTGTCAGTCAGTTCTTGTAGTTTCAGACCAAGGGTCCCGAGCTGTATCTAATCGGCCATTGCCATGTCACAAAATATATAACAAAGTCTTCTTGCTGTTTCATCACAGCTGGAGTCAGGGGACATGCTGATGAATGTGGCTGTGTGCCCATTTATGTGTTCGAATCCAAGTCATACATTCAAAACAAAGTAGGTTTAAATTTACATTGCCTGGTCCGTGGAAGCAGTCTATTCTTGCACCAGTTTACAAGAAGGGGCAATGAAACTGACTGTAGTATTTATCGGGGGATATCACTGCTGTCAACTTCTTATAAAATTCTAGGGCCGCGCCCTAGCTCAAGCGGTTAGTCGCTGTCTTCCCACGGCGGCGGCCCGGGTTCGATCCTGGGTCTGGTAAAGTGGCGCTAGGGCAGGTTTTCTCCGAGTACTTCGGTTTCCCCTGCCAATCTTCATTCCACCAACTGCTCCACAATCACCCTCACCTATCATCTGGGCTAGTACAATAGGCCAGAAGTGGCCGCAGTACAAGGGACTTAGTCCCACCCCACTAGCAATAAAAAAATATATAAAATTCTATCCACTATCCTTCTCTCAAGGTTAAGTCCATACACAGATGAAAATATTGGGGATCGTCAGTGTGGGTTTCGACGTAAAAGATCAACTACTGATCAGATTTTTTGCTTCCGTCAGATATTGGAGAAAAAATGGGAGTACAATGAGACAGTACATCAACTATTCATAGACCTCAAGAAAGCCTATGATTCAGTTTGGAAGGAAGTATTGTACAATATTCTGATAGAGTTAGGCTGATGAAAATGTGTTTAAACGAAACTTATAGTAAAGTCCGTACAGCTAAACATTTGTCTGATGATCTCCCTATCCAGAATGGTCTAAAACAAGGAGATGCTTTATTGCCACTCCTTTTCAATTTTGCTTTACAATATGCCATTAGGAAGGTCCAGGAAAACCAGGTGGGACTGAAATTAAACGGGACATATCAGCTGTTGGTCTATGCTGATGATGTGAATCTACTGGGTGATAATGTAGATACCATAAAGGAAAAAACACAAACTTTAATTGACGCAAGTAAAGAGGTTGGTCTAGAAGTAAACACAGAGAAAACTAAGTATATGTTGCTGTCTCGTCACCAAAATGCAGAGCAAAATCATGACATAAAGATAGGAAACAGATGTTTTGAAAATGTGGCACAGTTCAGATATTTGGGAACAACGATAACAGATCGAAACCTGATTCAGGAGGAAATTAAGAGCAGACTGAACTCGGGTAACGCTTGCTACCATTCAGTCCAGAACCTTTTGTCTCCTTGTATGCTGTACAAAAACATAATAATTAGAATATACAAAACTATAATTTTGCCTGTGGTTCTGTATGGGTGTGACACTTGGCGTCTGTCATTAAGGGAGGAACACAGACTGAGGGTGTTTGAGGACAGGGTGCTGAGGAGAATATGTATATCAAAGTGAAATGAAGAACAGGAGGTTGGAGTTTGTTAACTTGTACTCTTCGCCAAATACAGTTAGAATGATCAAGTCAATGGGGATGAGATGGGCAGGGCATGTAGCACGAATGGTGAAAATGAGATATTGGTGTAAAAGCCAGGAAGAGAAAGCCACTAGGAAGACCAAAACGTAGGTTGGTGGATAATATTAAAATGGATCTTAGAGACATGGAATGGGGTTATATTGACTGGATTGCTCTGGCTCAGGACAGGGACCACTGGAGAGCTCTTGTTAACACGGTGATGAACATTCGGATTCCATAAAAATTACGAAGTAGAGTAGCTCCACAATTGGTGGTTTCTCAAGAAGGACTCAGCTCTTTGAGGTTAGTTAGCTAGTCAATCATTTTCATTATAAGTAGTATTCAACAACGCCGGGTGAAAATCCCGCCCTACTGATGGCAATGATGCTGTTTAAAATAAACGCGAAGCTTTGCTGCCCTCGGATGATGAGCGTGCAGAACCCTGTAAAATGAAGTGACTGTGTGCCTTGCGTTGCAGGGAGTGCTCATACATTATCGCGGATTTGTATTGTGGCTGGCATTTCAGATCCGCACGAAGGTTTTACGATGTTCAGGTCCTCTGCACAGAAGACGCAGAAGCGGGTTACAAGCTTACACGACTTCGAGAAAGATATTCATGAATTATTTTCAGATATATGAATGATATGATATATGAATGAATATGAGGACAGGACACTTTACACAGCAAAGAAACTCGCTCTTCAATTGACAGACGAAATAAACTGCAGTGGTTCTGCATTATACTTACCTACTCATGGAGCTGAGTCCTTCTGGAGGAGCTGCCAATTCTGCAGCTACTCAAGAATTTCCCAGCATTTTATGGAACCCGAAGGTTCATTATCGTGTTCACAAGAGCCCTGTACTGGTCCTTATCCTGAGCCACATATATCCAATCCATACCATCCCATCCTATCTCTGGTTCTGTATTATAATGTTCAAAATTTTTTAAAAGCATTGGTTTCAAACAGAGGAAAATCCAAGAATGGACCCAAACTCCTCACAGAAAGATGGGACACTGCGGCTTAGAATTTCAGAAGAGCGCACGGTTTTATATTTAGCTGAAAATGGGTTAATCAAATCATTCATAAATATACACAGGCCATTTGGCAGCTCGATAGTTCCTCCAGGGAAAAGAAGGGGGGGGCTAACTGTAAGCTCAGCAAAAGCAGTGGATTTTCTGCAGCCTCAGAAATGCGAGGCTCCTATTCTCATTCCGAGGTGGACGCTCGTAATTTTCAAGACCGATTTGTAAATGAACTTCATAATTACGTAAGGGAGATCCATCATAATGAGTAATTTTAGTTACCACTGTCAACTAAATCCGTAATACAGAATCTCGTAAAAATACTTTAAATTAAGTTTTGTGGGAAAATTGTAATTAACAGGACTTTTAAAACTGTTAGTATTCATACAGCCGAACAGCAAAATACGGGACGTAGAACTTGGAAGTCCAATGGTGACCTGACATTTCCAAGGCAGTGGCGGATGGCAGACGAATTCAAAAATACAAATACAGAGCACTACTGCAGCGAACGTGTAACGTTAAGCTAGAAAAAAGAGAGTAAAGTTGTCATTGTGCTTAATTAATTAAGCACCATACCATGAAGACAAACGGGGGGGGGGACTATATAGCTCCACCAATCTTGACCTCGGCACTAGATGGAGGTGAGTGGTCAGCTGGGTGGGCCCCATAGCCGGTCTAGACGCTGTGGAAAAAAGGAAAATCTTACCATGCCGAGGATTCGAACCCGCGTCAATAAGCCCGTATCTATACGACGCTTGCTAAAAAAAGAAATATAACGAAAAATTATTACCATGGCTTGCTTATTCTTGATCTCAAATCTGTGAGAATATTTTGACAAAATGGCTTTACGGGTGGGCACAAATTGCAGAATGGCTTGTCACTGCCATCGTCCTCTGCAGTCTCCATGTCACCACGTATTTCTGGGTCATCACTTTCGTCTATGAAATTTCCGTTGGGCTATTTCTGCGCAGAAGTCGCCGCCTGCACCGGACAGCAATCGGTCTTCCGCTTCCTTCATTCGTCTCCCAACGTCGGACACTATTACTGAGTTAGGTGACTTCTGCCTTCACTTCTCCTTGAATTCGGAAGGGCCAGTATAATATACCGCCAATATTTTCACCGAAAACTTGGAGGTAGTTTTTGACAATTCCCCCCGCTAAGACACAGCTCAAAGGAATGAACCGCGTTCCACTGCCTACGGAGGCGCGCGCATCTTCTCCTGCCGTGAGCGGTAGGCGTAACTGTGAAGCCAACGAAAAGCATAACACGTCATGACCTCCAATTACACCCTATAGTTACTGAGTACAAGTACTGCCGTAAACGCTTATCCCCATGAAATTAATCTAGAAGATTCAACTCGTACCTCATAAGAAACAAATTACGCCTTCATTACAAGCAGATAAATTCCCTTTGGAAAAACAAATCTTTTTTTTTTATTATTCTGAGAATCATAGACAAACAAACTCCGCGGTTTTAGTACGCAAGAGAATTATACCGACCGAGTGACCATCGCTGGTCGGCGAAGTTAGCGCCAATACATGCGGCGAGCAAAATACAAAGTTCTCAGTGTTAAAGCAGGCAGTACATGCAGTAGCCAGTGTGCATTAAGGGTTAGAGCTAGTAGCGAAACGGCTCGTCTCTCCGATGTGCCGATGTGTTCTGTTCAGAGTGGTGGAATGTTCTGCAGCAGAGGAAACCATTCTGTGTATTTAGACGCGAGGTGAACGTTTTGTAAGAGTTGAGGAAACAGCGAAGTGACTCACAGAGTGCCAAATAGGGTGCGTGCGAAAAGTTAGCAACGTCCCGGCGTCTGTAGGACCCATACCGATTTGTATTGAGCAATAAAAACACGGGCGAGTGTTTAGCGACTGAGATCTAACGGGAATGAAATTATGCAAACTTGCGTCTTTCTTGGATCAAATTCTAAGAATCGTATTGCAGATAAACAAGACAATTATACTGAAATTACCCACTTGTTCCTTACTTCCTATACCTCTTCATCACTTCTCCTGGCGTTGTCAGCTTATTGGCAGTACGGTATGGCGCGTCCTTGGCTTGTTCACGCACGAGACGACCTCCAGATCTAAAGAACAGTTGCTACTATATTGAATGAGGATTACAGAACAGCCAACAATGGATGGCCCTCTATTTTGGGGTTTAGACGAGGGCTGACAACCCCTCACCGTGAAGACTAACACGTTATGAGTTGTAACTACTTATAATACCATCAACATTCGACGTTTTCCATTATATGTTTCGACGCTGATTACTGGGTCCTCTTCAGGTAGCACAGTACTTAAAAACATCAGCTTATTGAATTTTCATTCCTACATTTTACCGATCATGGGCCCTTACTCATATATTCACATTAGGATCTGTGGTCAAATTCACTAGTTATCTGTAAAAAGGTAATGCTGTCCCTGTGCTTATGGCGTAAGGGGGAGCGAATGTATAGATCGACATTTTTTCAACCTCGGCATTAGTTGGGGGTGAGCGGTCAGCTTCACTCCCTGGCCGCTTTACCGCCGGGAAAAGAGCCTCCGGTACTCATTGCATAGGTTAGATTGGGGGGGGGGGTCAAGAGCCGGTTAATTAGTAAAATATAAAAACAACGTATTGAAAAGAGAATGCGTGTATAAAATTGTGGACAGGCGTGTATGAAGTTACTGTTTCAGGCGGCTATGCATATTGTCTAGGTTAAGACATTCGTACTAAACAGGTCCCCCCCCCAGCAGTATGTTGGATTGATCGTACTTGTTATCCGAAGTCCGGGCGTCGAGTTCTCCGATTGCGTGTGAGGTGTCGTGTAGTGTAATGTAGTGTAGTGTAGTGTAGCGTGGTGTGGTGTGGTATAGTGTAATTCTGTCTTTCCGGATGGTGTTGTATAATTGTGTGTTACTCCTGCTACAGGACTCCTTGTTACGGGGTTACTTACAATTTCTTGTTCCTTTGTCGGGGTGGTGTTACCGTTGTCTGTCTACAGTTATAGTGTTCGATGATGTCAAGTACTTCCATTTGTAACAAACACAACGGGATGCATAAACCATAGAACATATAACAATGTTAGACGAACGGAAGATGGAGAAAGGACGGTGATAATTGGAGAAAACTTCAGAATTTTTGCCCTTCATAAAATATTGTCAAAAATATCAAATCAAGGAAGAAGAGAAAGATGGGGTATGAGAATTGAGGAAAACATACACTATTTCAATCAGTTAACTTCGTGGAATATTAAAAAAAACTTCGGAGATTCGGACATAGAGAGGATAATATGAGTGACTATAGACGGGGTTTGGACTGACTATCGGATCTACTGGACATTTTACATATACAACTCGTGACTAGATTTTACAGTTCACTGTTACATACACGCACACACTAGTGTCCACAGCCACGTCTTCATTGTCGTTGCTTGGTATCGGCTTCCAACGGCCGACGTTCCCCTTCCTCTGGGCTACTGAGCTGTTCCCGGCCTCAGCCACCAGCTTTTGACAGCAACAGCTCACAATGACTGAGCCACAGCAGTCCTCACCCAACACTATCTTGAGCTCCTAACTTGTTCCTGCTTATAACATCTCGGCACGGACTGAACAGAAAATATCGTTCTTGTTGCAGTGTAATGGTTGCGTTCGTGTCTACTGTCGTGTCCACGTGATCGTTACTCAGCCACTGCCTAGCAACCACCACTGTCTGCAGATCCATTATTCAGCTATTGCTTATTTCGCTGTCGTTGCCTAGTAACGGGTCTATATGCCAAAGTAGACTGGATTTATCTCGCTCAGGACAGAATCCAGTAGCGGTGCTGGTGAGTGCTGTAAGCGAGCGTTGATTCTCCTACAAGGCGGGGAATTTCTAGAGCACGTGAGCAACCATTAATTTGTCAAAACGGATTTTATTCCGCACAATTACTTAATCGATTAGAGACAGTGAAACTGGAAGTCAGCCACCATCTACGTCTTGAAAAACCTGCTCTAATTTGGACGATTTCTCAACTAAGTCGAAATGGGGGATAAACACGAAGGATCAGTTTAGGGGGATATGAATGGAAGAGGTCGTAGGCTATTTTAATGTGCAATCTTAGCATCCACAAGGAATTTCTGCAAGTATGACTGATCTCGTCGGTCATGCTATAGACGCCTGTCACCCAGTAAAAGAACAGCCAAGTTAGAGACATTGAATGGTACGAAAGAGTAACACACAGCAGATGTAGTTGAAACAAAGGAAACCATTCAAGAAGGAGTTTCTCTTCGCTGGTTAATTTACTCCAGACAGACAATCGTTGAGGAATGTTTGTTCAAAGCCACGTCTCTAAACACGAGTGATGATGACTGGGATTGGCATGGGTGTGAAACTTGGTCTTTCTGTGTTACGGAAGAACGTGAATTGAGTGTTTGAGAACGGAGTGCTGAGGGGACTGTTTAGACCTTGAGCCGTGGAGAGTGGGACAGATGCCCTGGGGGCAGATGGTGGGGAGGGGCTGCACTGGCCACAATCCAGGAAATAAGTCATAAAACTTACTGTCACAGTTCTGTCTCTCGGCTGCAAGGAGGATGGGGGCTTAGTTCAAGGGGAAAACTGCCGGTTCCACGCTTCTGAACCTATGACGCGTGAGGAGGGTGAAGACAATTACGTAATGACATTAAGCATTGTATGGACGATTAATTCAAGAACAAAAATTAGTCTTCTGGGGTGTGGGAAGCGATTTTTCTACCCTGAAGAAGAAAGCAGCAGGTTCGTCCCAAACCATACCAGAATACACGGCGTCAGATGCAAGGAGACAGTAATGCTCATGGAAACCGCTGTTGAAATCTCAAACCTCGCAAATCAAGAACGATTACATACTATAGGGTTCTGACGGTGGTGTATAACACACAAAGATACTGGGTTTTAAGACTTTGTCTTGGTCGTTTAGAATCCGGACGATGGACGAGGTCCGAAAACCCAGTATCTCTACAAGAACGATTAGTTTGGAGGTAGCATTTATCATGAAAGAAACAGAAATCGCATACAGAATTTTCGACGGAAAACTTCAAACGAAATCATTAGATGGGCAGGTATCCAAATATTTCTTCCAGAAATATACTGTAAATATGTGAGTGCGATTGAACTTCCTCAAAACAGAGCTGAGACGATGAAGCTTCGGACTGCACGGGAAAAGGGAACTTCTATTAAATGTTCAAGGGTGATTCCCTATATCAGCGTATGCAGCTACCACGACAAGCTCCGTAATACAAGCATGCAGCCCAGTATGCAGCTGCATGCAACGATGACAGATCATGAAGCTGATGACAATATCATGCAGCTGGTTACGTCAGGCTTCACGTTACGCAAATTGTATTTTTTTTTATCACGCTATAATTGTTACTATTAGTTGCACATACATAAACTAGAACTGAACTGAATTATTTCTAAATTTTATACTTTGCATTTCTCAATTATCAACAGCAACTCAGATTTGTATTAATTACATTATTATTATTATTTTGTTTGTTTCCTTCTTTGGATTAATATCTTTCCTACAGTGCTTACCTCTAATAAGACTTTGATTTTATGTTGTGTTTGTCCATAACGTAATTACTTTTATCTACACTGTTCTGTGTCTGTTGGCTCCGCACATAAATAACTGAACTGAACTAAATTACATGTATTATTATTTTTAGTGGGGTGAGGTTGAGTCCACTTGGTACTGCGGCCACTTCTGGCCTAGTGTACCAGCCACAGATGATAGGTGAATGTGGAGCAATTGATGGAATGAAGATTGGCAGGGGAAACAAAAGTAATCGGAGAAAACCTGCCCCAGTGCCACTTTGTCCACCACAAATCCCAAATGACCTTACCCGGGCCGCTGCGGTGGGAAGCCGGCGACTAACCGCCCGAGCTATGGCACGGCCGTTACCGTAACTAGCCGCCTAGAATGATCACAGATGAAGCACCTGATGACATCTCATTCATCACGCTCGACATTCTAATTACAGCTGCTATTATTATTATTATTATTATTATTTAAAAGGACACAACCCTTCCCTAATAACCCCACATCTGTTACAACCCAATCTCTCGTGACGCCGGTCACGATAGCCGAGCGGTCTAAGGCATG
>NW_019737085.1:367561-413856 GCF_002891405.2 Cryptotermes secundus
AAAAAAAAATCTCCCGTGACACGTATGAACACTGATGACGTAATTGCGGAAGTAGTGTCTTTAATTGTGATTCTGAATGTTAATGAAAACAAGCCTGTTTCGAGGCGAAAGCTGATATGAGGTACTGTACTTGCAAGGTTGCCGTTAGTGAAATGTCTGTATCCATCCATCACTAAATTAATCCGCTGTCCTCGTTTCAAGGACTACGTCAGTTGTCTTGAATAGCATATCAGTAACTGAGGCAAACAAGTAGCTTTTCACTAATATCAGACGAGGCTAATGGAATCAGGCGCAGTGGACCCTTCCGCCATCTAATGGATTGGATTAGATTACTTTCACATACACACAATCTTCCAGCGTGCATGTACAGCGCTACTCATTAGCCAATTACACAACATCCACCCTCAACTCAAATATCACAAAATAGGTCAACTTTCGTATTTTCCAGCAAGTACGGCTCAATCCTTAACGCTGCTGGCTTATAATCGGGAGGTGCCCGTTTCGAATATAGCCCGGTCACCCACTACATTAACTGAGGTTCTCGTGGCTCTCCTCGGTCCCTACAGCTAAACGCTGGGGCAGCACTTAAATTATGCGACAGCAGCTCTCATTCGCCATCCCATCATAAAATGAGAGTTCGCTTCGCTTAGTGGGGGGTGGAGTCCAACTGGGTCTACTCAGAACGGCGGTCACTGATTGGCCTATTGTAGCCTGCCCCGGGTGATTATGATGATGGATAATTTGGTGGAATGAAGATTGGCAAGGGAAACCGAAGTACTCGGAGAAAACCCGTCCCAGCGCCACTTTGTCCACCACAAATCCCACTTTACCAGACCCGGGACGCCGCGATTGGAAGCCGGCGACTAACCGCTTGAGCTAAAGCGAGAGTGAGTGACGGAGCCGGTAAATAAACTAAACTTAAAACAACAAATAATTTCATGTTGACGTCACTGGGCTGTGGTCTCAGTATAATACTGCACTTCAGCGACTGAAAGTATTTCAGAACGAATGCTGAGAATGCCCGGACCTAAAACTGATAAAATAACAAAGAAATACTGAAAATTGCATGGCGCGAAACAGAAATGCGTGAGTGCGTTGAGCGAAAAACCGGCGTTGCAGACGTTACTTGGGAGACATAGATGTAGCTGGGAAGGTGAATGTTTCTTACAGAAATAGTTGTGAAGGTCTAAACAGAATCACCTAGCTGAGAATAGGGTCCAGAAGGTGTGAAGAATCTAGGTGAGGTTTCAGAAGGTTGGAATGATCTAGCTGAAGATGGGGCTCTGAAGTTATAAATGGAAAATCCAACTGCGGATATGTGCCTGAAAGTGTCAACAGAATTATCTATAGTCCATTCGCCGAGACGAGAGAGTCCCTCGTAAACAAATGCACGCGGTGTCTCCTTCGCTCTTTGAATGAAATCATGCAGCGATCACGTGATGCGTGTATCGTTGCAGGGGCGTCCAAAGTTCACTCTTCAGTCTGAATGAAGGTTAACGTGCGTCCGAATGCAGTGAATACACTGAGTAACTGCGCGCTTTGTCCACTCCTTGCTGTCAGCTGTGGCGACGCGGGGCTTGCTTTGTTTACGCTGAATGTCTCGTCTCCGCGAATGGACTATAGCTGATGATGTGGATGAAATTATCTAGGTGAGGATAAGATCCTGAAGGTGTAAATGGATTCATATAGCTAAGAACAGGACTCTAAAGGTGTGCAGGGAATAATAAAGCTGACCATATGGTCCGACGGTGTAAATGGAACAATCTAGCTCAGGATAGGGCCATGAAGGTGTAAATGGAATGAAGGAATGATGTAGTTGAGTATCGGGACTAGCTGTTGGTAGTCTTGGTTACGAATGTCTTCAGTTCCTCAATGACTTTGACCTCCAATAAAAGAGAATGACGCTGTTCCATATACTGACGTGACCTCTCCAAAAGCTGTCACAATTAAAGTCCCATTCTGACGTCACGGAGACAAGCCCTCAACTATAAACAAGCGACAGTGTTACTTCCCACCATACTTGGGCACAAAAACTTTTGGATAACTGAATGTCAATAAATTTAATAACAGTTCCAAAAATAGCATAAAACAGTGCTGCCAACCTAATGAAACACCAAAATAGCAGGGCAAATGGGATAATGAAATAACCCCGCGATTCCGGGATTTAAATGTCGACGCCTGAGGCAGCTATTCTGAGGCGCTGTACTACTCCTTCGCCTTCAGATAAATCTGCATCATCATTCAACGCCGCTGCCGTCGTCGTAGTAACCACCATTATCATGACTTCCAGTGTTACGACAAATTCTACAAGGGAATCCAATCCTATCCAACTCCACGGAGATAGCCCTCCTTGAGAATCCAACAACTGTCCACCTACTCAGGAAATTCCCAACATTTTATGAAGCCTGCAGTTTCATTGCCGTATTCACAAGCGCCCACCACTGGTCCGTACCCCGAGCCAAATTAATCCCATCCACACCCTATCCTGTTTCTCTAAGATCTACATTAACATCATGCTCCCAGAGGCCTCCGTAGTCTAGGGGTAACGTTCCCACCTCATGACTCAAGGTACGCGGGTTCAAACCCGGCGGAGGTCGTGGAATTTTTATGGGCGGAAAAATTCGGGGAACAAGTCCTCCGGGAGGGACTTCAAGCCGTGGGTCCCGTGTCGTAGCTTTACTGCACGTAAAAGGTCGTGGAATTTTTAAGGGCGGAAAAATTCGGGGAACAAGTCCTCCGGGAGGGACTTCAAGCCGTGGGTCCCGTGTCGTAGCTTTACTGCACGTAAAAGGTCGTGGAATTTTTAAGGGCGGAAAAATTCGGGGAACAAGTCCTCCGGGAGGGACTTCAAGCCGTGGGTCCCGTGTCGTAGCTTTACGGCACGTAAAAGAACCTCATGTCTCAAGGAGACCTCTGAGCCAAATTTAGGACATTTCCCGCCCAACAGTAGTCTCTAACGCCTCTGGTAGATGGGGGAAGCATCGAGATACCGCTGAGCCACTAGAGGCTGAACTCGCTGGCTGAGTCGGGACTGATGGCACGCACCAGTACCGGTAGGGTATAGAGACCGGTAGAATATCAAAAGGGGGATGCACAATGGACCAATACTTGGTCTAAGTGCATGGGGAAACCCACACCCTCTAATAACAACAACAACAACAACAACAACATCATGCTCCCAACTAAGTCTAGGTCTTCCTTCTGGTTCTATACATCAGATTTCCCTATGAGAACTCTGTCCCATATCCCGCCCACCTAATCCTCTCTGGGTTTAACAATCTAAGAATCTTTGGCGTGGAGCACAAGTCATGAAGTTCCTCAGTATGCACATCTTCCCAGCCTTTTACAATTTCAAGTGCAAGTGTTCTCAGTACCGTGTTCCTGTCCTATCTAAGCATCTGGGTTGTGTTAAGTGCGCGCATGAGCACCCACCTCGGCAGTAAGTGAAACCAAGCGGTCAGCTCACGCTCCTGCAAACTTTACACCGATTATCACACGATAGAGACGTAACGCGGTATGGCTGTCGTTCTGGTACCGGCCTCGCATTCTTCCGTGATTTTCAGGACGCCATGCGGGCAAATGCCTAGCCGGTGCCAGAGGCCTCTCCCTAGCACGTCTCCATTGCACACTCGGAACTATGTAATGTTTGCCGTCGTTAACTAAAACAAGAAACAGACGAACCTTATTCATCGAATACAGAATATGGCTGGTGGCCCTAGGGGGATCATTAACAAGCACACTCAAATTCCAAATGTTCACGCCGGGAGGCAGGTCCTTGATTCTCAATAACTCTGGTTATTTTCGGATTGGATAAAAACAGTGAGTAACAAATTGGGAAAGACGTGGACGGGTATCGTCGTGGCCTAATTTAAGATATGCCTAAAGCGACTGAAGAAAGTCACGTAAATCCTCAATAAGGATACTTGGTATTATAGCAGAGGTTCGAACCGGGCACCTTCCGAATAAAAGTCAGAAGCCTTAGCGCCCAAGCAAAACTGCTTGGAGGATTTTGAGACCTTAACCATTGCTCAGTTGTAACCTGGAGGCTATGAATGTATAAGGAGTAGGTCTTCTCGGCCCTTGCACCGCGACCTACAGTAGAATATTGTGCTTCCCCTTTTGCCTCGAGGTTTAAGTTCTACCCTCCAGGTCGTGGCTAACATTTCGTACGCATTTCACGTTCCTCCCGCGTGTGCTGCATGTCTCGCCCATCCAATACAAACAAAAACCAACTCCGTGGCTTTAGTCCGCAAGCGAACTATACCTACGTAGCGACTGCCGTTTGTCGGCGAAGTTAACGTCAACTTTAGCGGATAGAGGGTGCCGCGTGTTCAGCGCGGAGCCGCTAATTTCCCATGCAAGTAGCTCCTCAATTATCCTCACAAGGCTGAGTGGACACCGTTCCAGACCCACTATTTCTCAGAAAATCTGGTAGCGCCTGCAATATAACCCAAGACCTCTGGATCTGTAGCCAGGAACTCTGACAACTAGACCACAGAGGCGGTCACCCATTCAGTACTCCGTGGTTTACTCATAATAATATCTGGTGGGAAGCACAAATTCGAAAAGCGCAGGAAGGACACTGTACTGCCCTATAATTAGACCGGGGCGAAATATATGCATTTGTGCCATTTCGGGAGGGGCAACTGACAAGTGTGTGTACCTGGAACGCAACCCGACGTCTCTCCTCCCTGAACTGAGTGACACGCGAAACGTACAGCTGACTGTACAATAAGCAATACTACCAAACTCCCACACCCGCTCCGACGTATTGACTTCCTGCAGGGACGGGCTCCATTGCACCAACAATAAGTCACCTGTATTACTCATCACATGACCCTTACCCTATTTGTGTGCGAGGGTGTAAAAGGAAGGGAGGATTATCAATATATGCAGATAGCTGACCCAAGTCTGGAGTAGGAAACAAGGATTAAGTCTAAATTGGGGAACATAACTACAGCAAATCGCAGGCTAGAACAAGGCTCGACAAAACGTACTCCATTATGTAAAATGCCTTCCGTCCTCCTTTGCTCTCACCCCTGTTACCGCCAGCACAGATAGGGACGGCTAGACTGCCTCGTGTTACTGTTCCTGTGAACTGGGTAGCAGCTCTGAATAACGTCGCTGTCCTGCTGCTCCTTCCGTTAAGGATGGCATAACGCTGGGATCGTGGGTTCCAATCCCACTCAAGGCACGGGTGTCTATATTGTGTTTATTTTGTATTTATAATGCTTGCTACCATTCAGTCAAGAACCTTTTGTCCTCTCGTCTGTTGTCCAAAAACATAAAAATTAGAATATACAAAACTATAATTTTGCCTGTGGTTCTATGTGGGTGTGAAACTTGGTCTCTGACATTAAGGGAGGAACATAGACTGAGGGTGTTTGAGAACATGGTATTGAGAATATTTCGACCGAAGAGAGATGAAGTGACAGGAGGTTGGAGAAAACTGCATAATGAGGAGCTTCATAACTTGTACTCTTCTCCAAGTATAATTAAAATGATCAAGTGAAGGAGGATGAGGTGGGCAAGGCATGTAGCACGAATGGGGGAGACGAGGAATGCGTATAGGATATTGATGGGAAAGCCAGAAGGAAAGAGACCAGTGCGAAGACCAAGGCGTAGGTGGGTGGACAATATTAGAATGGATCTTAGAGAGACGGGATGGGATGGTATGGATTGGATTGATCTGGCTCAGGATAGGGACGAGTGGAGGGCTCTTGTGAACATGGTAATGAACCCTTGGGTTCCATAAAATGCTGGGAAATTCTTGAGTAAATGTAGAATTGGCGGCTTCTCCACAAGGGCTCAGCTCCATGAGTAAGTTGTCCGGTGTGTAGGTAGAGGTCTTGCGACGGGCTGATCTCCCGTCAAAGGAGGTTGCGTAATCTAGCAACGGACATTTACCAACCCGTTGCATCAAGCCAGTCCATTCACATCATCACGAAAGCTGAACACTTCCAACAGTACGCCTGCTCGTTTTATTTTCCATCTTCCTGAAGAATTTTACCATTAAATTACAGCATATTTATCACGCAAAACGTGAAGACTCTTGTCGCTAACATTATCATGTCATGTTTTCGGACAGCCATCATGTAGAAACTGATGGAACTGGGGGGTCCTGCAACAGCATAACGTTATAACGTTTACATAGTTTACAAAATCGATCCGCAATGATGCCTGTAATTGAATAAGGGGACACGCAAACATACGGCTCTTTAGTCGGGTTCGTGTGGAAAGTGACGTTCTTTTTTCAGAACATTATTTTTTTTTATATAAGTACCAAAGAGTGAATTTAGCCTGCGTTTAAATAAATTTTCGATGCGTCATTCTATCAACACTGACCTCTATGCTACATGGAGAAAAATGGTCAGCTTCACTCTGTCCGCTAGTGTCAAGACTCAGTCTGGGCGACATTACGAAGAAAGAAATCCCCACACCGCCGGGGGGAACCCCTGTGGCTAGTCACTTCACACAGTGAGCTATCGGGATCCACGTTTATGTGGTCTACCTATCTATCTATTTATCTATCTATGGCTCTACTGCCCTTGTGGACCTTGGCATTTTTTTAGTATCTTAATCTATAGGCAGTCAGTAAGACTCCTTACACGGGGGATCAGCCCGTCACAAGACCGCTACCTACATACAGAACAACACAAACACAGCATAAATGCACACAGATATCCATGCCTCCAGTGGGATTCGAACACACGATACCAGTGGTCCAGCGGGCGAAGACGGTTCATGCCTTAGACCGCGCGGCCGCTGTGACGTTTATGTAGTGCTAATGGCATTTCTTTTATTGCTAGTGGGGTGGGACATAAGTCCCTTGTACTGCGGCTACTTCTGGTCTATTGTACCAGCCCCAGATGATAGGTGAAGGTGATTGTGGAGCAATTGGTGGAATGAAGATTGGCAGGGGAAACCGAAGTACTCGGAGTAAACCTGCCCCAGCCCCACTTTGTCCACCACAAATCCCACTTGACCAGACCCGGGATCGAACCCGGGCCGCCACGATGGGAAGCCAGCGACTAACCGCTTGAGCTATGGCGCGGCCTCGTGCTAATGGCATAGTAACAGAATAAGAGTCTAGTGGGATATGAATGCATGTCTCCTCGTAACCAGAAAGGCGTTCTCATCCAATGGCTATAAAGTTTATATTGCCAAGCTATACTGCACGCAAGCGAGCGAAGATTATCAAACTTTTGGGTGCTACAAATCACGCGTCATGTAATTTTCGTTCTCCTAACTTCCTCCTTCAACCTTTTATCTAAAAACTGGGTAACTTCGATTGTTTCCTCAATTAAGGGTCAATTTTCGCATCCGTAAACATTTCGCGAAGTTGACGCAGCAACTCAAAGAAAATTATACATCATCGGCCTAAGGGTGAGATCTAGGCTACATAAAATGTACGAAATATCCTGCGAGGTTTGTTCTTCCGTTTAAAATTTTGTCAACTACGGAGGTCACATACATACAAACAACCAGTTACAGCAGTCTATCCGTGCGTAACTGTTCACTGACTTGTTCTCACTGGCAGCATGACCTGCCGATCAGGATAATCATGCGAAGAATAATTAAGCAGGCTTGCCAACTTCATGTTCACTGCATATATATTTCTTGAAGCAAGCTGAACTCTATATCCTTTGAAATAATTCATAGCAGTCTTCCTGAAACTGTACTGGACTCAGAAACATTTTAACCTAAAATATTCAGTCTGCTGAATGCCAAACCGAAACTGAAAGCGGAATCTGATGATGACACAGACAGGGTGGGGGGAAAGATAACAGGAAAAGGAAATGGAAGATATAAGTTCAGGTCTTTATACAACACACAAGGAATTGAGAGAAATGTCTGCATTTCTTGATTAAAGTTCGCAGGACGGCAGGCGCAACGTAAGATGACGGGCGCGTCAAGAAATATTCTGGACACTTGGTTTGTGATAATCATCATCATCATCATTAATCTGTCAAGACGACAGGTCCACAGTCTCTTCCAAAACAGTTCCTCCACTTGATGCGATCTAGAGCTCCTTCAAATGACAGTATCCTCTTCTGTCCCCAAGGTCTTTGTGATAATGCAGAGTGTAAAAAAAAAAGTCCTATTGCTTTCAGAAATATTGTGAAAAATAAATTACGGGTGCAGACCAATCAGATTTTCTAAATACGCAATTGGTTCATCCTGGTCCGTCACACTAATAACTGTATATATGATTTTTAACCACTGTCCAGAGCAACTGATAAAAGTTGTGTTTTTAATTGTTCATCCTTTACATGTTTCAGACAAAACAACCAAACCATCAATGTTGTCACTGTGATGTGGGATCAGTATCGCTCTGTATGTTGTCACTCTGTATTAGCTCAATCAGCGTCGGCGAAATCAGTCTCACTCTGTATGCTGCCACTGTGTACAAGTGAAATCAGTCTCACTCTGTATGTTGCCACTGTGTACAAGTGAAATCAGTCTCACTCTGTATGCTGCCACTGTGTACAAGTGGAATCAGTCTCACCCTGTAGGTGGCCACTGTGTACAAGTGGAATCAGTGTCATCCTGTAGGTTGCCACTGTGTACAAGTGGAATCAGTGTCACCCTGTATGTTGACACTGTGTACAAGTGGAATCAGTGTCACCATGCATTAGTGACATTCTGTACTAGTGTCCCTCGTAATTACTGCCTTCATCCATAAGGGTCAGTTGACATAAGTGTTCTGTTTAGGCTTAAGTGTCACTGAAAACTTACACAAAAGGGCCTTAAACACACATTTAAACACGGAGCTGCTGACGTATTTCCAATATGTCACGCTACAGGACTACAAGTGTCACTCCATTAACAGTCGTCCTGTATACGCATGTCACTCTGCAAAATAGGAAGAGAAGTTGGTTGAACATACAATCAATTACCGCGTTGCTGACATCCTCGTTTCCAAAGTAAGTGTCATTCTGTATACGCCTGAACGTCACTCTGTATGAACGAAACAAAAGAACATGAAACACATAACTAATCACCACACTGCAGACAAGTTTCCAAACTGTCACCCCATTAAATATCATCCTATATAAGCCCAAGTGTCACTGTGTATAAATAAAACAAAAGAACATTAAACACATAATTAATCACCACACTGCTGACATGTTTCCAAGTGACTGCGAGAACTGGACAACAGGGAGAATGGGGAATGCAAAATGAGCAGGAAATGCGAGAATTTCCTCAGATCCAAATTAATAACCATGGTCTATTTAAGCAAGAAGTGAAACTATCCAGTGGACATTCTGGTAATGACACACACATAAATATACTGGTCTCGTACGGAGGGTGCGTGCTGGAGCTAGGAGCAAGTGCAAAACAACAAATAGACGCTATTGAAATCCTGTAAGTTAAAGGTAAAGTTGTCCCTGTGCTTAATTAATTAAGCACTACGCCATTAAGACGTATGGGGGAGTGGATGTATACATCCATATTTTCTTGACCTTGGCACTAATTTTGGGTAAATGGTTAGTTTCACGCCCCTGCCTCTTTACCCCCGGTACCCATTGCATAGGAGGCTGGGTTGGCCCCAGAGCCGGCAGGGACGATGTGGAGAAAACTCTTTACCCTACCGGGACTCAAACCCCGACCCTTAGGTCGTCCAGCCCGTAGCCAGTCGCTATACCACCTGAGCTAGCCTGGCTCTTACTGGAATCCTGTAGTATACAAATCAGATCTAATTCACATCCCATCATTTTACTTGCCTAAGACACGCGGTAGCGTAGTTGGTTGAGGCACCACGCCAAAGCCTGAAGATCGCGGGATCGAATCCCAATGAGGTGGTTTTTTTCTCAATTTACCTAAACCTTCCAGCCACACCATAGCCCTAGGGTCGACTCAGCCTCTAACAGAAATGAGTACCAGGAATATTCCTGGTGGCAAAGGGCGGCCGGTGCGTAAGGCTGATAACCTTACCGCCATCAGTGAGCCGGTTGTCTATGAAGAAAATGTGGCAGCCTAGACGTCTCACATCCCTATGGACCTTCAAGGCCTGTTACAGGAATAGTTTTAACTTTTATCTGTTACTTAAATTATACGGCATTTCCAAATTAAAACTTCGTGCTATGAACTATTAAAGAGTCCCGGTAAAAGTATTTTTTAAGTTTGGGACACAGAACTGCCCGGCGAATAATACACACATTTTAGATATGCCGTGTCTAAAACATCTTCGAGAGTATGTCATCATCAGGTACTGATGCAGCTCGTTACATCATTAGGAAGTTACTAGCTTCTATTCTCAACATATTCTTGTGTATAGACCCAATACCAGGTAACGAATCGATAAACATCTTCCATCGAAGACCGATTCTGAGTAAACATCAGTTTCTAGATAACGCCTACAACAATACACGATACCAGTAGACGTCCACTGTTAGGCAATGGACGTGCTTTCTATGGTGTCCGCCACCGAGGCTATATAAGAGTGACTGAATCTGGCTCTGGCTCCATTTAGATCAAAATATAAAATATATTATTTGGTGTGCAAGCTTACGGTCGTTCAATTGACTAAGCTGCCGTTGTAGCGTAAGATACGTAAGACAGGCACTATCTGCTCTGTAAAGCCTGTACTGACAGAGGACTTGTGCGTAGTGCAAAAGGAAGGATTTTCAATAACACGCTATATGTGCGTTACGTACACTTGACGAAAGGTCAAACATATTCATAAGAGACAAACCCATCTTCTCGTCAGAGAGGATGTTACATAAGGACTAGTAACGCAAGGGTTCAGTTGAAAAAGAAATCTCTGATAGTGGTTCTCAAGACGCTTGACGCCAAGACGAAATATGACTCCAGTTAGGTCAGAATTGAGTGACTCCTATTGTAATTTACTGCGATTACGAGTTACTGCACAAGGAGTGACCAGCAAATCCAGTCATCCAATTGATCAGCCTTATAAGTCACCCATACACGTGAGAATATGACTGGAACAAAATTCACCATACCAGAGGACTCGTTGAGCACAAAGACTTTACTTTCGTGAGGCTGCATACACATGGTATATGTATGGCGAACCCTTAAGGCACAAAATATCTTACATTCTTACACACAGTCAATGCCAGTACTATACTAACAGTTACAGTGACAAAAGGGTCCTACTTTGTGATACAAGCTCTTCTGTAACTCTGTTTCCCCTGCTGTTCACAAAGACACCGAGTGTTGGACTTCATTATTGTAGACACACCTTAAGAACATACGGCGCTATCGCTGATTTACACACTTTCCAGTTCACCGTTGCAAGAGCACTATGATTCTCCGTCTTCACTAGTCGTCTCCTGGAAACGGATCCCAATACACTATACAAATACAAATACACAATACAAATCACTATGAAGTCTCATTATCTTCAATCACTTTGTACTCCTCTGTCCTGATCTGTAAGGAACTAATCTACTCTCAAGTGCTCCTAGCTTGTGAATTCACGTCGCTTATAAGCACTCTGCACAGACCCCATGGAAAACACAGTCCGTATTGTTGATGACGTCACCGCTTTGCATAGCATGGTCCGACACGCGGAAATGTGTTTACCGTGATGTCGTCTACAAACGGGCTGCATAACCCCGTTTTTCTACTGTTGCTTGGCGCAGACCGCATAGAAAACAACTTCTCCTATACTGCTGCATATTTGGAAGTGTTCACTGAGCCGTTAGCTGGAAATGTTTTGATCAAATCTGCTACACTATCATAGTCGAACAAGACAACCTAAAGTTGCTAGGAGGGGAAGAGAAGAAGCTTCCAAATGGACATTGTGTCATGTCAAAGAGATTTACCAGCAAGATGCAAACAAAGAAAGCGTGCTGATACGAACAGAAACATCGCACTGTAAATGCATTTATCGTTACCCAGGAACGTGGATGTAATCTGGGATTAGGTTTGTTCTTCCTCTGACGGAATTGCCATGTTACATGGCAAGAAGTAGGGAGTCTCGCCTGCTGAGGGGTATGAACACTACACGGTCAAGAGAGCCATGGTCACACAACACTGTCGAGGATCTTAATTCAAAATGAAGGGGATTAAGCAATACGTCCAAGATAACCATTATAACTTCAATACTGTGAAGTTTATTTCACTACGAAAACAGATAGACATGTTCAAGATCACTATGACTTTAGATATTTTTACCTTACTTTCCTTATTTTGTAGTAAGCTTATGAGACCACCTCGCTGTCTGTGAATCTACCCCCTATCAACTTCTGAATGCTGAACCGAATCTTCCCCTGTTAACTTCTGAATGCCTGAACCAACTTGGTATGTATATCATGACACTTGAGCCCATCTCAACGGCGCACTTCATAAATCCCTCCCGTCAGTCTGTGTCTCTCCATGTGTAGCCGTTTATCGTAGCTAGGCAACGGCTCGATAAAAAACATTACCGTGCCAACGAATACACTTGCAATAGAAGAACAGTTGGGGGCGTCGTTTTCTATACGGTTCGTGTCGTATCAAGGAATTTACGCGATTAGTTCTTCACATTATTTCAGACCAAAGGCGCTAATAGCGTGGTTAACATATGCATGATTACTATACGCAGTGGAGGATCATTTAAAACCAAACAGACTGAACGAAACCATGTGCAACGATACCACTTTAACCTCTAAACTGTGGCAGTCTTTCACGCAAAACCAACGAGAGAGCAAACAAGAAAGTTCCTATCGCCATGGTAATCCAACCAAGGAGACTGGTCACAAGAAGTCCAAGGTTGCCATAGTTACTTCAGAACTGTGGATGTTCTTCATTTCAAACCACGGACACTGCAAACAACATATCTGATCTCATCACGGTAACTCAGTACTGTGGAAGCTTTTAAAATACAAACATGACAGATATGTCCAAGATCACTTTGGCAACTTCTTCACCTCGCTGGGACAACTCAGTCGGTATAGCGACTGCATAGGGCTGCACGGCCGGGCTTTGATTCTCGGCAGGGGAAATATATTCTAATCAAGACCAGCTCTGGGACCCACTCAGCCTCCTATTCAATTGGCAATGGTAGATTTTCGGCGGGGGTAAACCGACTGAGGCGTGAAGCTGATCACTCACCTCCATCTAGTGCCGTGGCTACACCACCACTGCCTCACTGAAGAGTAAAATTCCGTGGCCTGTAGTCCGCAAGCAAACTATACCAACCAAGCGACCGCACCTTGTCGGCGAAGTTAATGCCAACTTTAGAGAACAGAGGGTGTCACGTGGTTGGCGCAACGGATCCCAGCGGTTGTTAATCTCGGTTTTCTAGACCGGAGCCGCTATTTCCTTGAAATAGCTCCTCAATGCTCATTTAAGAGTGCTTAATTAATTAAACGTACGGACAGCCTGACGTTACGTCACACGAAACAGAGTGCAATAACACGGTTATTCAACACAGCGCTGGATCTTGACGCTACACATTCAGTTCTATAAGTGTGTATATTCTTCTCGCCGACCAAGGGAAACGCAAATAAGGCAAATGAGATGACCATGATAACCGAACACTGTGGAAGCTCTTCATTCGAAACCAGGAATATCGGATCCATTTCACGTGAAACCAATGAAACGGGACCCAATCGCCATGCTCACTCAGACATATTGTTGTTAAATGTTTACAACGAATGGGAATTATATCGTTAACAGGGCCCGGATTTTGATGACATGCCATCTTTTTTTTTTCCTTGTATCCCATGTGATGCCCGCAAATATATAAATCCGGGGTCGTTACAGAAATGTAACTTTTGTGGGTCATTTTTGGTCATTTTTCGTCATTTTTAAGTTTTAGGTCGTTCTTTCGGTTTGGGGTAATTTTTCGGTAAATTTTTGGACTTTTAAAAGTATGTTTTGTCATGACATGTCATCTTTTTTTCCTTGTATCCTATGTGATGTCCGTAAATATATTAACCCCGGAGATGAGCTGCTGGTTACAGAAATGTAACTTTTATGGGTCATTTTGGTAATTTTTTTCGGTTTGGCGTAATTTTTTGGTAAATTTTTGAACTTTTAAACGTATGTTTTGTCATGACATGTCGCCTTTTTTTCCTTGTATCCTATGTGATGCCCGTAAATATATAAATCCCGGAGATGAGCTGCTGGTTACAGAAATGTAACTTTTATGGGTCATTTTGGTAATTTTTTTCGGTTTGGCGTAATTTTTTGGTAATTTTTTGAACTTTTAAACGTATGTTTTGTCATGACATGTCGCCTTTTTTTCCTTGTATCCTATGTGATGCCCGTAAATATATAAATCCCGGAGATGAGCTGCTGGTTACAGAAATGTAACTTTTATGGGTCATTTCTAAGTCTTAGGTCATTTTTTTCGGTTTGGGGAAATTTTTCGGTATAAATTTTTTGACTTTTAAGGATATTTTTTGTCATTTTAGCCATTTTAGGGAATTGTTCTTCCTATGTTTTAAAAAATGTGAATAATATGCAAGTAAATGTTTTTTCTCCTTCTACTGCCTCTACAAAGGCACCCTGCAGCTGCACCCCAAGTACCTGATACCACAGTATGCAATAGCTTGCAACCGTGTCCCGTCCTTTCCGTTCGTTTTGCGGAAAGTGCTAACAATACATATCATAAAACGTTTTAAGCTGGCAGAACGTCATGACAGCGGTCATTTACACTGCGGCCCTTTCCAACTTCTGTGCAAAGGCATTTTAGTTACAAATACTTCTAGTCGGAAACCCTCGATTTTTATGACATATTGTTGCTCAATAAAACTTCGTCTGTCTTCAGTTTCTCACCCTTAACCGCACAGACAAAAATGCAGTTGCCGAAAGGTTCTCGGTGTGAATAGTTCAGTTCTATGTTGCACTAGAGTGATTTATTTTATCAGGATGCCTAAAGCAAAGTCATCTAAATTGTGTCATTTAAAGCATACTGTAGCTGAGTTTGGAGATGACATATTTTCAACTGACACTGACGTTTTATACAGTAAGATGTGTGACACAAAAGTAGCGGCAGAAAAAAGATTCATGGCACAACAAGCATATATACGAGCAGTGCAAATTTCGAACAAAAAGAAATCTGTGCAAATGTTATGGCAAGTGTTCCTCTTAAGATGCTACAAGCCGGAAGGTCCAGGGTTCAAGTCCCGATGAGGTCATTGGATTTTTTCAGTTGACCTAATCTTTCCAGCCGCACTAGGCCCTGGGGTTTACTCAGCCTCTAACAGAAATGAGTACCTTACCGCCATCTTTGAGCCGATTTTCTAGATAATGTGGGACCCTCAACGTCTCATAGCCCTATGGGCCTTCACGGCCTGTTACAGGGATCGCTTTACTTTTTTACTTTTACCCTGCCCATACAAATATGTTATGCAATACCAGAGCTATAATGGGCCCAAAAGGTTTAAATTTGCAGGTATTTAAATTAAAGAAATGCGGTGCTTAAAAACCAGTAGCTGAAATTTTCCTACATTGTACCGATATTGCTTAAGATTTTGGAGTCGTATTAATTTCGCAGTTTTCTGAGTTAAAAGGACATTTCGTGTGAAACGAAGAGAAACATTACACGGAGAATTTGGTATACACAATTCGTAAACCTTTTTTTTTTGACAAGATTTGGCGTTCCCCCACCTTTCTTTTTGAGACAAGAGAAGCGCTAACGCATATCTTTGCAAGTGGAAGTATATACTGGCAAGTCAACTGAAGGATCGCATGTGGTCCCCAGTTGGAGAACCCTGGCATAATCTATCACTATAGTGAAAATATTGTCACGTGTATGACTGACTCAGACGGTGTTCAGATTGGTAATTGGATTTACTGAACACTTAGACAACGTAACTAATTACAAGTAACTAGAGCGCTGTCGCTAATTCACACACACTACGTACAATTCACTAGAGCACGTAACACGTTTTCTCAGTCTGTGTCTTCACCAGTCGTTGCCTGGTAAGGACTTTCAACGGCAGACGTTCCCCTTACTCTGGGTTCCAGAATTATCCCCGTGCCTCAGCTACCAGCTTCTACCAGCAACAGCTCACAACGACTGAACTGCACGAGTCCTCTGACTGCTCGCCAACCAACGCACTCAAGTGCACTGCAATAACTGAACTAACTGCGATGAAGGTCGAAGTCATATTGCAACTGACGGTGTCAACCCCCATTTATTACTGACTGATAATTACGGTCTTGTTTCTATAGGGGCGCCCTCTCTGACGAGAGGATCCAAACTCGGTCGGTCGCGTATAATAGCCTCGGAGAGGATCACACAGAAAACATTGCTTTCAACAGTACTTCCAGTTTTGCGCGCAGGCCTCTGCCTAGCAACGTCCGTTGTCTCGTATGTCTGGCGCTCACTGCCTAGCAATGGGTCTATATGCCACAATATATATTTTTCGGCTATTAGATCGTAAATGTCACGGCTTGTATATCTGCATTCAACGTACTGAAAATGCGTAGGCCATTCAGTAGGTAAATGCCCAAGACTTTCCCAACAGACTACGGAGATGCGAACAGCATTTTGGGGCGCGTGAGGCACTCTACTTCCTCAAGTGCGGCAGTGAGTTAAACTGTGTGAGAGCTATGTGAGAGAGGGGGGGTAGATAAGTTAGTCAGTGAGTGGGTGGATGCGGGAGTGAGAGAGAGCGTAGGTAGGTGAGTGGAGTGGGTGAGTGAGCGAGCAAAAGAGCGAGGTGAGAGAGAGGGGGTAGATGAGTGAGTGAGTGAGTGAGCGAGGTGAGAGAGAGGGGGTAGATGAATGAGTGAGTGAGTGAGTGAGTGAGTGAGTGAGAGGGGGAGTGGCAGCCACTTCCCAGTAGAAGAGGAGTGACCAAGTGAGAGAGAGTGGGTATGTGAGTGGAGTGGGTGAGTGAATGAGTGAGCGAGCAAAAGAGCGAGGTGAGAGAGAGGGGGTAGATGAATGAGTGAGTGAGTGAGTGAGTGAGTGAGTGAGTGAGTGAGTGAGAGGGCGAGTGGCAGCCACTTCCCAGTAGAAGAGGAGTGACCAAGTGAGAGAGAGTGGGTATGTGAGTGGAGTGGGTGAGTGAATGAGTGAGCGAGCAAAAGAGCAAGGTGAGAGAGGGGGAATAGCTGAGTAAGTGAGTGAGTGAGTGAGTGAGTGGATGAGAGGACGAGTGGCAGCAACTTCCCAGTAGGAGAGGAGTGACCAGTAGTAGGTCAGACCCATTTCAAAACAAACAAGTCTGAAAAGAAGAAAAATATGGTCGTGAGTCCCGAAACCAGAAACGACTGTGCCGGAGAGGACCAGCAGCAATTTACTGGGCTGGATTGGACTCCATACTCAGTTACGGGGCCTTGGAACAACAGCGAATTCATAGCATTACTGCACAAGCCGAGGTGCGTAACAAAACTAACTGAGAACATGCAAATTGATTACGTTTCATACAGAAGGGCAAACGCTGAGTAAAACTATGAACAGAAAGAAACAGTACAGTAACAGGGCAATATCAGTCCTCGTACATCTGGATGGACAGACATGGGTGTTCGTCAGGGAAGGACCACTGGTAACGTCACTTCCTAATCCTAGCTGTCAAGCAATCAGTGCACCTTCAGTATTAGTGGTAGTACAGATCATATGTGAGAGACTGTCCTCTCTTCCATGTAGACAGTCCACCACCGGAAACTGAAGGGCTGATACGGGCAATATCGTCGGAAATTCCCTATAAACTTCCAAGTACCTCTTCTAAGTTGCCAAGCATTCGGTCTATTTTTGGCCTTCTTTCTTTATTTTAAAAAAATAAAAGTAGGATTAAGCTATGCATCTTCTGCCTATGCAACCCCTTTCAAAACAGCTGTCGAATGTCTGAACCAGTCTTCAAGAAACTCACGACACCTGAGCCCATCTCAATGGCGTACCTCATAAATCCCTCCCATCAGCCTGGCTCCCTATGTGTATCCTCCCTGTCGTTGCTAGGCAGCGGCTTGGTGGCTATGTTCCCGCGGCAACGGTTACACGAAACATAAAATTGTTGGACGCGTCGTCTTCTATGCGGTTCGTGTCGTATCAAAGACTGTAGGTCTGCCTGTGTATTCCCCTAACCTTGCAAGGCAATTGCTCGATAAAAACGTTCTCATTGCAATGAATAATTGTTGGAGGCGTCGTTCTCTACGCGGGCCATGTATTATCAAAAGAAAGCATCCGATTGGTTGTTCCCAGAACTTGTTAATCGGACAGCTTATGTGCACTGCTAGTCCTTGTTCTTCCACACAGTATTTACGGCTGCACTTAATGGCACTGCTGAAAATATCCAATGATTAGTAAGCACCATGGATAACAGATCAATAACCAGGTAATCATGGATGAAAATAGTCCCATGTTTGACGGGACCTGTCTGTCGATTCGTCTGCCCGAACTTGCGTGTACCCTGGTGAAAGATGAGAATCTGATCTTCTGAAACGTGGATATTTTCTTCTGTCGCCATTTCACACATTTCAACATAAAATAAACAAGTTCGTAATTATCTGAAGGTATGAAATGTAATAATGCGTCTTGTCTCGTTATAAATAAAATATGCTGCATATACAAATACATTACAAGCAGTGCCTCAATTAAGTTGCGTCGCTTACAAGCAACGTGCGCACCCACGGAACTAGTACACACAAATCTCTCTGTAAATTAAGTTTACTGCAACGGCTTCAATAATTTACCCTGGAGGTTCTGAAACCCTCTTTTCTGTTTGTACAGTCAACACGCTGTGACTTTCCGACGCTCTTTCTCACGATTGTCAGGAGGCGTTGTGGCTTTGGTTACATTTACTTTTTTTTTTTTTAAGTTTCTTGGAGTGAGGTGAGACTGAGTCCACTTGGTACGTCTGTCAGTAACTGGCCTATTGTACCAGCCCCGGGATGTTGGATGATGTGTAGAGCAGTCGGTGGAATGAGAATTGGCAGAGGAAACCGAAGCACTCGGAGAAAGCATGCCCCTGCGCCACTTTGTCCACCATAAATCCCACATGACCTAACCTGGGATCGAACCCGGGCTACCGCGGTGGAAAGCCGGAGACTAACCGCCTGAGCTATGGCACGGCCTACATTTACTTGTGTAACGGTGCGAATGAGAAGCATGATGATATAGGATGATTCAAAACTCAGCATATAATTTTGTACTGTTATTAACGTACTAAAATAAGTAAAGTAAAGCTATCCCTGTAACGCCGTGGAGGCCCATAGGGTTGTGAGACGTCGAGGTTCCCACATTTTCTAGACAATCGGCTCATACATGGCGGCAAGGTTGTCAGCTTTACGCGCCGGCCACCCTTTACCCCCACCAATATTCCTGGTACTCATTTCTGTTAGAGGCTGAGTCGGCCCCAGGGCCATAGTTCAGCCGGAAGGATTAGGTCAATTGAAAAAAATACAATGACATCATCAGCACTTGAATCCGCGACCTTCCGGCCTGTAGCATAGTGCCTCAACCAACTACGCTACCGCGTGTTATACAAAAAAGAAACCGTCTTTTAGAAGTGGCATAGCGTAAAGGTTTTGCATTACAGATGATTTCACTTTACTATCATGAAGTTACATCATTAGAGTATTCAGGTATGCCAACCAGTCAACATAAAAATTTCATGGCTCTTCTTCAGTCAATATAAATAATGTAAGATTTGAGGCTTTCACGGCGGTGACTATGAAGAAAGCAGTCTTTTGGGATTTGGCACCGTGTATATGTGGTGTTAACCGACGTTTCGGAGGAACGTATCGCCTCCATCTTCAGGGTAGAAGAAAAAATATAAGAGATCTGCAAGCGAAGAGACCGTGAGAACCGGTAAAAGCTGCTGCCCTGAAGATGGAGGCGATACGTTCCTCCGAAACGTCGGTTAACACCACATATACACGGTGCCAAATCCCAAAAGACTGCTTTCTTCAATATAAATAATCATCACATACACTTATACACAGACTGGTCCGGAAGTAAATTAACCTAAAATATTTTCTCATATTAACGGGAAAGTTCAGGTTCAACACCTGGTAATCAACTTGTTGAACAGCATCACAGCGCTGTTATCTGGCACTGAAGAGGGAGAATCTCGTTCAGAACAATTTCTGTGCATTCGGCAAGCAATGAAGAAATTTCTAACTTATTTTTGTGTACATTTTCCTGGTCAGTAAAGAGATTTTTTGACAACCCTGCACATTCCGTCATCAAAAATTCTTAACCACTAAATTTTAGGAGAAACAAGCGACTACTTACTTCCACGTGCTATCTCCGCTGTCGACGTACAATTCTGAGCGTACAAGTGTTTGAATGGAGTAGTTATATTAAATTCCCTAATGTGGCGATAATTCGAAACGTATCGTAAAATACAGATATAATATGCAGGAATGTCTGCATGATTACCTCCACGCGACACGACGACGACGACGATGATGATGATGATGATGATGATGATAATAACAACTTGAATTCATTAAAATTATAGGACGTTGCCGCCTTCAAGAACTTCTGGGTGCTGCAGGAACAGAATCCCAATGAGTACAATATTATTATATGCCGGCAGACTAACTATAACTACATACCCATGATGTATATTTATGCTAACCGTCTTACAGTGCACACTTTTTATTTAATTTCACCTTTCTCTTCGCTTTTATACTACATGTTTCAGCACTAATGTGGCATCTTCAGGTGTGTCTCTATGCACGTCAAACTACTGCACTTCATGCCATGACGTCTTCGTTCTAAAATGACTAAAATGTGTATTCGTCATGTACTTCGTATCTCAAATATGCGAATCACGCCAATCCTCCTCTATGGGAGCACTCTTCCTACATTCCTGTGTATATTGTGTCCTGTGTTGAGTCTTGCTCCTGTGACTGCGTGCGTTGTACTGCTGGATATCCATACACATACATATACATCATGGACATGAACCTGTGCAACAGGACGCTAAAATATAACATTAAAACCACATACATTTCGATCTTGAACAAACGTGTCTTATTCCTCTAAGTGGAAGGTTATATCTCTTTCTCTTACTGTCACCCTTTTTAATATACTTCTCCCGTTTACCCCAGCAATTTAAAAAGTGTTCCCCAATACCCTCAAGCAGAAAAACACTGTTATAACATATCTCAAATTTATTCTATCACAATGACTTTCCCTTTCAACCTCCCCACACATGTTGCATCGTCTATTAACTAATTCGTAACACCCGCCAACCCCAGCCTCCTTTTTCCTTCCTATTACAACACTTCATTGTATTCTTCTTGCTCTTATGGTGGCGTACAGGGCCGCTGTACCTCGAAGCGGACAAGGAGTACAGCCGTTGCTATGCAGTAGGCAATAAACATACACCCATTTTTAAGTAACAGCCGGTAAACACGTCAACAATAACCGGGCTATCGCTAGACAACTACTCGGTAAACGCGTTGGACTATAACAATGGAAAAGGTGTTTTCTATATGGTTCGTGCCGAAATGTTGTAAGCAGGGTCAGTTGAGTTCTGGAGTTACAGTTGCCTGCACTTCAGTTGAGTGAAGTGACGTGAATTAGCTGGTTGGTGAGTAAGAGAGTTCAGTTGTCAGTTCGGGTGGAAGTCAGCCTGTGAAGAGAAGCACGAGGATGGTGTGAAATGGCCGCCAGCCTGGAACCCAGTTAGTTGAGTTGTCAGTTGACAATAGTTCTGCACGGGCGGCTGTGACAGGATGACCTGAGCGGGTAAAGCTAAAGAATCCCCACTATGTTAAATCTGCTGCCAGGAAACGGCTAGTGGTGACTGTAATAGGTTGAGGACACTAGTCTGTGTCAGTGATCTGTATTGTGGTGTATATAAGTGTTCAATAAATCTATTCACCAATCCATAGCCCATCTATAGATAGTGAAACACCCATAAACCCATAAATCGTGATAATATTAGAAATCTCTGAATTCCTTGTCGCCATATTCTGCCTTTCTGTACCACCACATACTTTTGTGTCTCTGCACACCCCCACTCTCCAAGTCCTCCTGCTCTTCTATAGCGTTTTACTTATCTTCCCGCCTTTATCACAGTATCCCCCTTCTTCATTAATCTGAAACTGTAAACATTTATTAAGCCCGCATTCTTCATCTAAAGTGGCACACGATTCCAGCACAATACCTGCTATCACTGGTCTGCCCCTTTCCTGTCTCTGTTCAGCTCTGTACGAGTAAAAATAACTCAGCACACGACTGCTTACAAGACGTAGGGTTCAAAGCCAGGTAGGGGCACTGCCATATAGAACAGGCAGGTTATTTGTCCCACACAGCCCCCTTCCCAGTACGTATCGGGAGCTCTTTAGCCACATTTCACTGATTTTTGAAGTGGGCGGAACGTGAAGATGATCACTCACCGCCTCTTACTGCCGAGTTTAATAACACGTGGTACTTATTTACATACAATGGTGCATTATGTTGCCACTTGAACCGCTTTCGAAATAAATACTGAAAGTCGAACACAGAATTGTGAACAACCCTGTATTTAGCGCACAGCAGTGCTATCTTGTATTAACCCCTCAGGAAGGATAAGATTTAACGGTTCAACGGTATTCGTTCTCTATTAAAGTTAATGGAGTTTCTTTAATTATTCAAAGCTAGTTCCGAAATCAGTAGCAATTCCGCTTAATGGAACTTAAGGCGCTAACTTGGATCGTTCCAGTTTCTTCTCCAACTTTTAAATAACTACCCAATACGAAGAGAATCGTGTGATCAGTTTTTTTTTTTTATTTCTGGGTCCTAAGATCCTTGAGGTGACATAGTTTTAAGGGCCGCGCCATAGCTCAAACGTTTAGTCGCTGGCTTCCCAGCGAACCTCCAGGGTTCGAGCCCGGGTCTGGTCAAGTGAGATTTGTGGTGGACAAAGTGGCGCTGGGGTGGCTTTTCTCCGAGTACTTTGGTTTCCCCTGCCAATCTTCATTCCACCAAATTCTCCATCATCATAATCACTCGGGGCAGGCTACAATAGGCCAATCAGTGGCCGCCGTGCCGAGTGGACCCAGTTGGACTCCACCTCCCACTACGCGAATTAAAAAAAAGGCTTGGATTCCTTGTCGGTGGGCACAAAACTTATAGCGCTTTGGATCAATAAATTTTAATTTCCAGTGGATCAAAAGCATCCATCTTAATATCAATTGCGGCCAGTTGCAAAGGTGGCTTTTCTTTCTAGGACTACAGAAGGTACTGTAAAAAATTAATACCAATATTAAGATTCTTACGCCTGACGTTAGGTATGTATTAATCAAGCTGGGACGCCAACATCTGCTGGTGAGGGCTGTCAGAACAAAGAGCGAATGTAACTATAGCAGGCTACTTTACATTCACGAAGAGCGGGTTCGGTTCCTCGAGGCCGGCTATTCCATGTATTTCATCAGGCATACAGTCTGTTACAGTGGATCGTTCCATCGATCATGCGATCAGGCGCCGGCTTCTCACTGCAGGGGCCCGAGTTCAATCGCAGGGCAGTCCATGTAGGGTTGTAGTCAAAATAGCTTTGAGACGGGCTTTTCTCTGCGTACTTTGGTTTTCTCCTGCAAATTATCATTCCATCAAAACTTCGGTCTTTCATCTGTCATCCTGGTGTTGGTACAATGGATCCACTCGTGACCTCCTCCTACTACGAAAATAACGACAATTATGTCGTTTATATAATGAATGCTACAGAGTAGAGATCTCTTTTTGGGTTCACCCTGTCAAATGACGAAGGCACAGCCTCCGATACGTAAAAAGTTGTAGAAGTTTATATTTTCAATTAGCCACAATAACGTCCACCCGGGAAATTCCGTAAAAAAACAGCGTGTTCCTTTATACAGAACCATTCTTTTAGTCTTTGTATCCTTCGCTCAAAGGCGTACACGTGGCTAACACAGAACATGGCCGCAGGACAACACTGATCTAAGATTGGTATCAGTGTGGAGTCTTTAACCAAATTCCTGCTTTACATGTTTCACACTTAAGAAGATGAAAGTTAAAGGATGGATAGAGAAGATGAGGAACAGAGAGCAACGAAGACTGGCTGTAGAGGAGGCCGAGGCTCTCCCAGGGCTGGACCGCTGAGTGGTAGGTAGGTGTTTCACACTTAGGCCATGACAACTTCCATCACTGAGCAATAATCAACGGGCATGAGCACAAGGTCTCGCGACCTGCATTTCTACATAACCTTAATACAGTGAAGACGCACCAATGAACCACATTCGGAAAAAGCCTGGTTTGAATCTCCGTCGATGTAGTAAATATGACTCACTGCCGTGTTCCCAAGAACCTACCACTGAACCCTATCCTGGGCAAGACGACTCATGTATTTCCTGTTTTCCTTACAGGAAAAAAGCAGAACTCTTATTATATCACCTTTTTTTTATTGCTAGTGGGGTGGGACTAAGTCCCTTGTACTGCGGCCACTTCTGGCTTATTGTACCAGCCCCACATGATAGGTGAGGGTGATTGTGGAGCAATTGGTGGAATGAAGATTGGCAGGGGAAACCGAAGTACTCGGAGAAAACCTGCCCCAGCGCCACTTTGTCTACCACAAATCCCACTTGACCAGACCCGGGATTGAACCCGGGCCGCCGCGGTGGGAAGCCAGCGACTAACCGCTTGTGCTATGGTGCGGCCTAACATTATTACCTTACTAACAAATGCTATCGTGTAGTAAATAGTATGAATTACAACTGCTCTCAGACCGCACGTGATTATCCGCACAGAACAGGAACCTGTGATAGCCTGCACAGCCTTACCCCTATCCGCACATCCAGAGGGCAAATAACTTTATGCAGTGTACGAGTATTCACACATCACAGAGACCCGACACCAGGTTGGCGCGTGTAGCGGTCAAGCTCTAGACTTTTATTCGGGAGATGTTCGGCTCGAATCTCAGCAGTGGTTTACTTCAGCCCTCCACGTAAATACCGGGATGCTGCCTCTTGACATATTGTAGCATCATAAAGGCGCGTCCACATTACTCGTGCTCGTGCGTCAGAAGCTTACTGCTACCGGAAAATCAGGATCCGGAGCTGACGAAGTGGACGCCCAAACTGGTCTGCATACAAAGCCTTCGCATTTCTTCACAACAGATATCAGCTACAGATCCTGATTTTCCGGCAGCAGTACGCTACTGATGCACGAGCACGAGTAATGTGGACGCGCCTTTATGATGCTACAATATGTCAAGAGGCAGCATCCCGGTATTTACTTGGAGGGCTGAAGTAAACCACTGCTGAGATTCGAGCCGAACATCTCCCGAATAAAAGTCTAGAGCTTGACCGCTACAGCTACGCACCAGCACGAGTAATGTGGACGGGCCTTAAAGTAAACCACAAAAAATAAGACTTCGCCAACAGTTTCGTTTTGGTACTATCGACCTGGCCGGTCGCTGTAGCCGAGCAGTCTAAGGCATGTATTATCTTCGCTCGCTTGGAAACGGGGATCGTGGGTTCGAATCCCACTCAGGGCATGGATGTTTAGTTTGTGTGCGTTTTTCTGTTTGTGTACAGGTAGAGGCCTTGCGACGAGCTGATCACCCGCCCAAGGAGTCCTACCGAAAGTGTAAGATCTAGAAAATCCGAAGTGAACGGAGAAGTTCATGGAGGTAGGCCTAGGCCCACTGGGGCTGTAGTGCTAAGGAAAAATAAAAATAATAAAAAAAAACTATCGACCTGACTGAATGAGGTAATCTTCAAGTACGCATCCGCAATATGCAACACATCGGACGAAAGCCGGGGCAGTAAAATTCTGCGTCCCTCCTTCCGGACACTGGAACTCGAATGATTTTCAGAATGTACACACACACAACGAACTGCATTTAATACTGGACAGGTTTTGTAGCATTGACCGGCAAAAGTCTGCTAATGATGAATTCTAATGGACGTGTCCTATTTCATAGAACTAAACCGGTATTTGCCTGCCGGTCACGGTCTAAAGCATGTACTGTCTTCGCTCGCTCGGAAGCCGGGATCATGGATTAGAATCCCACTCAAGGCATAGATATGAGTATGTGTTTATTCTGTGTTTGTGTTGTCCTGTGTTTAGGTAGAGGCGTTGAGAAGAGCTGATTACCCGTCCATGGAGTCTTACTGTCTGCAAAATGACCATGAAACTGAAAAAAAATCAGAGGCCAGGGCCAAAAGGGCTGTAGAGCCAGTGAAAAAAAAAAGTATTTGCCTCGAGGGACTGAGAGAAACGGTGATGACCACCAGTCAGAGTAGCCGATGTCCGAGTCGAGATTCTCGCTCGGTTCTCCCGAACTCCAAGCAGTAGAACCAGCCACTGCACTGTCAAAATCGACACGACGGCAGTGGTGCAAGAAGTGTTATTATTTATGGCGTTTTACACCTTACACTTCGAGGACTACCACTTGTCCAAATTTACCGTTAAACAAGTAATCTGCTTTAAAAAAAATCTGCCTTCAAGGACTTTTTCTGTAAGAGGAATACAATGATCCGGAGATTGCAAATTGGCATATTAATTTTTGACTTACGAGTATTACATATAACTTCTTTAGGAGAATTAACTTTGTTGTGTTCGAGTTGTGACAGAGATCGATACCTCGAACCACGTGCCAACTGAGGCAGAACAGTAAAGCTGCTCTGTGTAATTTGGTTGTCATGAACTAATGTGTCATCTAGAAGCGCCAGCATTCGTCTTGGTTCGGGAGAGTATAGCAAATGTCAACTGTCAGATCTGCCACGATTATAAACGAATTTATTAACAATATTGTATGTAAACAACCTGTTGCATATATTTTTGTATATATATATTTCCGCCTTAAATGCAACTTATCATCTGGTCACCAATCTTCCTCACTACATGCTTATGCCAGGTGTTGTCTAGCTTGCTACATTGTTGCACTGTATGTCAAAGTTATGTATCGCGAAATGGCCGCGCCATAGATCAAGCGGATAGTCGCTGGCTTCCCACCGCGGCGGTCCGGGTTCAATCCCGGGTCTGGTCAAGTGGGATTTGTGGTGCACAAAGTGGCGCTGGGGCAGGTTTTCTCCGAGTACTTCGGTTTCCCCTGCCAATCTTCATTCCACCAATTTGTCCATAATCACCCTCACCTATCATCTGGGGCTGATACAAAAGGCCAGAAGTGGACGCAGTACAAGTGACTTAGTCCCACCCCCACTAGCAATAAAACAAAATATATGTATCGCGATATTTCCTAATTAAAATTAATTAACATCTTAATGTTATTTCCATTGTGGTCGTCATCCATTCCGCTTAAGAGTATCTACACACACAAACCACTCAACTACATAACTAGTCCAACAGCGTGGGGAAACCTACAAGACAAGGGAGCATAGATAATAACACTACATTCACTCCCTACGAACTGCACAAACAATGCGCATTAATATCCACGCTGCAAATGGGGTGCAGCGCAACTAAATCCAACAACGAGAAATATTCTTAAATGATTGGATGATGTCAGCAATGGAAATAACATTAAATGTTAATTAATTACAATTTCAAGCTTAATTTACTTTAATTAGGAAATATTGTGTTCACACGCGATACATAATTTTTACATACAGTGCAACAATTTAGTAGGATAAACAACGCCTGATGATTGCGGTATTGCAGGGCTCTTAGGTTTCAGAGTAGCCACTTGCGAAACGCGGGACAACCCGGACAAACCCGCGCCTCTTGTGAGACATTAGAACAAGGCAGCTGTAAACTGTGGCCCTCATTCATAATCATCCTCACCTTCACTATAAATCTAGCACCAAAAATGCGATTGGTGATCTCCGTGGTTACACTAAAGCTCATTTAAGTGAAGACCACGCGTCAGCTACGGCGGTTTTGGAACGTCAAATGGCAAACTACAGGACAGGCTGTTCTAGTCCAAGGGATCGAGTCCCGAGGAAATCTCGACCGTTTCTATAGAAAAGTCGGCATGACTGCTGGAACACAACAATTATGTCCCCCATCTGCTTCCCATCACGGAACACTAATTTCACAAACCAAGCTGTAAGTTAATGAAAAAGGTAAAGTTCACATAGCGTTCGTGTAAGAGTTTTTTTGTTTAAGTTCGTTTAGTGGGGGGTGGAGTCCAACTGAGTCCACTCGGCACGGCGGCCACTGATTGGCCTATTGTACCACTGTACCTGCCCCGGGTGATTATGATGGAGAATTTGGTGGAATAAAGATTGGCAGGGGAAACCGAAGTACTCGGAGAAAACCCGCCCCAGCGCCACTTTGTCCACCATAAATCACACTTGACCAGACCCGGGATCGAACCCGGGCCGCCGTGGTGGAAAGCCAGCGACTAACCGCTTGAGCTATGGCGCGGCCTCGTGTAAGAGTTGGTCCATGTTTATTTGAGAGTGATGTATTATCAACTAATCCTCGTGTGCAGGTGGGTCAGAATACTTCGGCCGCAGCCGGGCAAGTCGCAGAAGGCGAAGAAAAGGGAACCTGCTACCTGGGGGTATAAATGGGCCGCCCTGCAGCTGGGGGCCATAAACACAGGGACCTGGTCCTCCAGGTTAGGGGTTGGACGCAAGGCCAACGACCTTGGTCAGTAAAAGAATTACTGTTCTGAAATCTGAAGTGAAAATCGAATCAAATCTAGCAAAACTTTCTACGAAAGGACATGGCTCAAAAAGTGCCAATGATTATACAGTATGTATCAACTAAGGAGTACAATAGGAATGTAAAAAACAATTTAGTATGAAGCTGACAAAAAAATCTTATGCATAACAGAGACAATGACCGAGATTCGAACAGAGTACCTCTCTCGACTACAAACAATATGCATTATCGCAACCCTGGGCAGCGCCTATTAAAATAGTTCGTCCCTTTGTACGCCTTACAAGAAAACCGATATGCATTTCTGCACACACTTCGAATGTAACTCGCTAAAACGTTTCTCGGCATGAAATGTTTGGAAGAATAGTTGTAATGCGAAACAGAGCACATATATTGCGCCCAATATACTATTTTCTGTTGGTCTTGCGATTACGGAAACAAGTAATGCTATGCGATCACTTCATAACTTACGAACTCAGCAATCAACAATAGTCTACCGTAACAACTCTGCCGGTATAACTGAGGGTTAGACGGCCGGGTTCGACTCCCGGGAAGAACAAGATTTTCTCAACTCCAAAACGTACAGACTGGCTGAGGCCCACTAAGTCACCTATCCAATGGGTACAAGGGGTTTTTACCCGGGGATAAAGCGACCACGGCGTGAAGCTGACCACCCACCTCTATCCAGTAACAAACTCAAAGATGGTGGAGCTATACCTCCACCCCCCCCCATGTCTTCGTAGCACGGTGCTTAATTAATTCCACAGAGGGACAACTTTACCTTTTATAATGGTCTTCCGAATATTAAGTCTCTTAGTGTAGATAATAACTACACGAAGTTCAGTTCATTATGCCACTGCTGCCTCCCGTCTCCACCCGAATGTACGTCCATTCGATGTTCCTTGTACAGCCTTGCGCCTTGACCCTAACGACCGTGTCTCTTGAGCGGTGCTGGGACGGCACTGCGGGACATCCCTCTGAGGGCGGCGACCAACTTCTCTCGGGACCCACCATCCCCTGGATCCGGTTCTTCGGCTTTCGGAGGCGCCCTACGGCTAGATGCCGGTCCCCATACCGGTCCTCCAGTGCTCCAAAATATTTCATGTGGCCTCTTCCTTTGGGACTTTCGGATGCTCCGACTCGGACTCTTACCTCTACCTCCACCGAGGCTGGCTCCTAAATCTACAAACAGACTTTTTTTTTTCGGCGGACCGTAGTCTCATTTCGCCAGGCCCTTATGTCTGCTAAACAGGCAGTCATCTTCTCTTGATATCTGTTCATCGTGGCTTTAATTTCTTCTTGACTGGTTCTCATCTTCTGATTGACCTCTATCTTGGCGTTCACCCTTTCTTGGTTCATTTTTGTCCTCTATTTATTTCCTTTTGATTGGCGTCCATATTTTGTTGCATGGCTTTCATTTCTGCTTGACTGGTGTATATCTTGAAGGCTAGGGAATACAGCTCGGCCATCATCTCGGTCTCGAACTCTTCTGAGATGGTCATTTGTTCCATTTTTGTAGATGATACTACTTTCCGGTGCAGTCCTCAATCCAGTCTCACTTCTGACAACTGTTATCACGTATAGGGGTGACTATCAGGCGGGACTTGGATTGGATTTATTGTGCTTATACAGTCAACTCGTAATTACATCTCTGACGAGAGGATGGGGTTTTCTTCTATGAATAGGCTTCACCTTTTTCAAGTGTACATGCCGTACATATAGCATACGTGTGTCTACATGGTCACGGGGAATGTCTTTCCTTCCAGGGAAGAAGTCTGTCCGATATAAATGATAATTTCTCAAGAGTCATAGTTATTTTACGACTAGCGGTTTACCGCCAATCAGTTCGTCTTTGTGCGAAGCCCTTTTCGGCTCATGAACAGAGATTCCCCCGCTCCCAACTGAACCGTTGCGGTCATAGTCTTTATGTAACATCATCTAAGACGAGAGGATGGATTTGTCTCTTATGAATATGCTTGGCTTTGTCAAGTGTATGTACCACACATATAGCATGTTACTGAAAATTCTTGACTTTGAGCTATATATAAGTCCTGTCTGAAACAAAAACAAAACACGTTACGTAAGGACTATGGCCGCAAGAGATCGGTTGCAAAAAAAAAAAATATCTCTGGTCGTGAGTCTCAATCGGCTTGGCTCAAAGATAAAATTATTAGCGGTAAACCGCCAGTCGTAAAGTAACTTAACTCTGAGAGCAATTTAAGCAACCGACCGACCGCTAAATTAGTTGGTGAGTTAGCTAGAAGGCTGCTGGGGCTCAGTCATTGTGAGTTGTTGTAGTTAGAAGCTGGTAGCTGAGACCGTGGACCGTTCGGGAACCCAGAAGAAAGGGAACGTCCACCATTGAAAGCCGTTATCAAGCAACGGCTGTGAAAACGTGACTGTGGGCAACAGTGTGTGTGTGTGTGTGTGTGTGTGTGTGTAAAACTGTACACCGTAAAGTGTAGTCACGCGCAGTGTAAGAGTCCAATAAATCCGATCATAAATCCAAAACCTGTCTATAGTCACTCAATTACGTCATAATATTTTCATAGTGTGAGGCTTAATTAATTATGCAAGGGACTTCACGTTTACCTCTACTAATTAGGAAACGGTGTAACATTCTGTCACACACATTCATGAAACATTCATGAAACACAAAATGCGCTTAATAACACTGCAAAATAATCGATCGTGCTTTTACAAATAAACCTGTCTTAATTTAACATCTTAACTTCAGTGGGTGAACTTCACACCGCCCATTCACCTGCATGGTTTATGATATGCATATAAACTTTGCTATAAAAAGAATGCGCAACAATTTCTTAAAACAGTTCACAAAATACATTTCATTCAAACTTTCCTTGTCACGAAATTCCAACGCTGCGAGGCAGCCAAACTCATGCTTTGCAATATTCTGTCGATGTAGCACATGTGTTGTATAGAAGCGCTGAGGGGCCTTCACTGCATTAAACACACCATACATGGTGGCTTGACCGCCTCTGTGGTCTAGTGGTCAGCGTTTCTGGCTACTGATCCAGCGGTCCGGGTTCGATTCCCGGTGCTACCAGATTTTCTCTGAAAAGTGGTGGGTCTGGAACGGGGTCCACTCGGCCTCGTGATGATAATTGAGGAGCTATTTCAAGCAAGTAGCGGCTCCGGTCTAGAAAACCGAAATTAACGGCCGTGGGGGTTCGTTGCGCTGACCACGCGACACCCACTATCCGCAAAAATTGGCTCTAACTTCGCCGACAAGCGGCGGTCGCTCGGTCGGCATAGTTCGCTTGTGGACTACAGGCCACGGAGTCTTTTTTACATGGTGGCTTAATTTAGACATCCATCCGCATGCTTGGTGGGTCCCTAAGCCGGTCTAGACACTGCGGAAAAGAGAAAATCTCTTGCCTTTGTCGGGAATCTAACCATGACCGACCAGCCCATACCACGTGCTCATTCCATCTGCATGTGATCCGGCGATATTCGGGAAACATTCTGGAAATGTGTGCATGATGTGGCAGCTCAGTCAGTGACGTGAGTTACGAGCTGGACGGTCTGGATTAGATTCAGGAAAAATTCTCAACGTACAGACCGAAAATGTGACCCATCCAGGCACCAGGGGGTAAAGAAGTAGAGGCATAAAGAGCCACAAAGATGGAGGCTGAAGTTCCTCCAGTAAAGTGGATCACAGACACTTCATCCTTCTCTACATGTGAGACACACTAACTCATGTACATAGAAAAAACTCCGTGGCTTTCAGTCCGCAAGCGAACTTTACCGACCGAGCGACGGCCGCTTGTCGGCGAAGCTGGGGCCAAATTTTGCGGATATAGGGTGTCGCGTGGTCAGCGCAACGGATTCCCACAGCTGTTAATCTAGGTTTTCTACACCAGAAACTCACGCACACACGATACGAATGTGCGGAGAAAAGAATTTTCAGTTATCGTTTAGTTGTATACACATATAAAGAACACTTTCTAGACAATATGTCCTTCCGTCAAATTCTCCAGTACTCGAATTAATTCGATTTCGACGAAATTTCGGATATAAAAGTCGTCAATCAACCGTCGTGTGAAGTTTCATAAGGACTCCAAGTTACTTTAGCAATTACAAAACGGTGAAGTAAAACGGGAAAGTACGACTTTTCCTTTCAGAAATCACCAAGAAATTAAACTCACTCTTGTATGAACTCTTCATTTTCTCAGAATATTCTGAGCCTGTTACGTACCTAAGAGAATAAACACACTTACCAATACGCACACATATGGGGAAGGCCATGTATAGGCTTAAGGCGCGTCCACATTACTCGTGCTCGTCGGGAGACTCGTCTGAATTTTACTTGTGCTCGTAAATCTTCGTCCACACTACTTCAGTTGCTCTCCAGGCTTCGGCGCGTGAGGATCCGTATCGTAGTGTGTATAGGCTGTAGTCGTATTTTAATGTATCGGCTTAAAATTTGCTTGTCTCGTGACTTGTCATATTGTCCACATTACTCGCGAGCATAGCGAGTCACCCGAGCACGAGTAATGTAGACGCGTCTTTACACTAATTACCAATAGCGCTGAATTTTTGTCAGCTGCATGTTATACGTAGCCAATAAAGTCGTTCGCTTACCGTAAACTGAAGATCCCAGAAGACAAGCCAACAGAACCACTACAGTAAATTCTTTGTACATCCCTCCCATGACAGCTTGAATGGTATTGTTCCTTGTTCACTGGAATGTGTACGTCCAATTACACTGAACACACAAACGCATGGAATCCATTATTTACGTCGAGCACTATCGTTTCGTCCATGTACTAAGCACTAAAAAATCATAAAACATAATTACGCTTCACTTAAAAGCACTAACGTCCGTTTCACTAGACACGACTGGCACTTATATCAGTACATAGACCAATTTATAAAATATTTCGGTTACCACAATGCCGGTACTGTTATCTGGGGCTGCGTATAAATCTCCAAAGTTATACCAGCTGATAAAGCAGTACACAAAAAAGCACTTAGCAGAGCAGACGGACTTGTTGGAGGCCTTGTATTTGTTGACACAGTCCCATCCAAAGATAACCAACCACTATAAAATGGAAGTTCTAAACGTTTGTAGAAATCTCATAATAAAATGAAGGAATTAAACCACGGCTCTTCTCATTGCGTATTGGTCGGCAAGCCTGCGTTGTGCAACCCAGCGGTCCTGCAACAAAAGAAATACAAAGCTGATTACAAAATTTCAACTCAGACGAACTTAAGAAGTGAACGCTGCAATGAAATAAAAGTTACAGAGTTTAAAATTTAAAGTGTTGCTCCCGGTGGCCGCGCGATCTGCGGTTCGAATTTCATCATGTTGTCCTGTGATACCGAAAATCTGATCTTGCAATGAAAGAACCCTACATCCCGTTTTATTAAGGGGTTCACACAACGGGCCATGAACGTATCGTGTTACGTGGCAGGCGAGACGCGGAGGGGAACGGGTAGCAGGAGGAAGAGGCGTAGCACGAGAAGAGCAGTAGGTCGGGTAGCACGAGAACAGTAAGGACGGGTAGTAGTAGGAGGAGGGTAGCACGAGGAGAAGGACAGTAGAACGTGTAGCACGAGAAGAGCAGTAGGACGGGTAGCAGGAGAAGAGCAGTAGGACGGATAGCAGGAGGAGGCGTAGCACGAGGAGAACAGTAGGACGTGTAGCACGAGAAGAGCGGTAGGACGGGTAGCAGGAGCAGGAGGCGTAGCACGAGAACAGCAGTAGGTCGGGTAGCACGAGAACAGTATGGACGGGTAGTAGTATGAGGGGGGTAGCAGGAGGAGGACAGTAGAACGTGTAGCACGAGAAGAGCAGTAGGACGGATAGCAGGAGGAGGCGTAGCACGAGGAGAACAGTAGGAAGGGTAGCAGGATCAGGAGGCGTAGCACGAGAAGAGCAGCAGGACTGGTAGCAGGATGAGGCGTAGCACGAGGAGAAAAGCAGTAGGACGGGTAGCAGGAGAAGAGAAAGAGGACGGGTAACAGGAGGAGATGCAGCAGGAGGAAAAGAGCAGGACGGGTAGCGAGGAGAACAGCAGGAGGACGGCTAACAGGAGGAACAGCAGGAGAACAGGAAGAGGATGAGTAGCAGGATCAGAATGCCTAGCAAGAGGAGTCGTAGCAGGAGTAGAGCAGGAGAAGGACGGGTAGCAGGAGGTGGCGTAGCAGGAGAAAGGGTAACAGACGGACGGGTAGCAAGAGGAGGCGTAGCAGAACGATCGGTAACGGGAGGATGGGTAACACGGGTAGCAGAACAGCAGGAGGACGACGGGTAGCAGGAGGAGAGGAGAATAAGGAGGAGGCGTAGTAGGATAAGGGCAGGAGTAGAAAAATAAGGAGAACACGACGAAGCGGGAGAAAATAGAATATAGGAATCTTCATCATCGGCTGCCACACGTTACAACCTTCTAGCCTGTGATATTCCACGATTGGCTTCTCAAATGATGAATCCCTTAAGCACTTGGTAGGACTATAAAAGGGGGCAAAAGACTTCATCTATACAGAACACAACAAAGAACGTGGGCACACCTAGACCAGGATACGAACCTTCGACTCCAGTGTTCGAGCGGTCCAAGAACGTTCTGCCACAATTTCTGACAAACCTCAATGTGTTATAAATTGTATTCTGCATAATAAAATGAAAGAAGATATTGTAACGCTGACATACTATTAAGCAATGAAGTTTTATAACATCATAAAAGACGAGTGAAGGCTATAATGGTTCTGTATTTTATCTACTTTGTGTAAACGGAAAGACACTTATTATTTCACCATACAGCGTTTAACAAGAACACTTTCCGCAGGGTTCAATATTCCACGTTAGTAGCCTATTAAGTAACCGAACATACAGATTGTTACTCGGTTTTGAAAACTGAAGTGCCCCATCTAGAAAAGTTCTTGTATTGAGTATAAGAAACATATTCATTTCGATGCAGGTAAAAGTATTTCCGAACTAAATATTTAATGACAATTCAGCTGTAAGGCCGACCACAGTGGCCGCGCGGTCTAAGGCATGAAATGTCTTTCCCGGCTCGAACATTGAGATCGTGAGTTCGAATTCCACTAGAGCCATGGATGTCTGTGTGCGTTTATTCTGTTTGTGTTGTCCTGTGTTCTGGTAGAAAACGTTCGACGGGCTGATCCCCCGTCAAAGAAGTCCTACCGACTGTGTATAGATTAAGAAACCGAAAAAGCGGACAAGGTCCACAAAGGCTGTTGAGCCATAGATAGACTCAGCTGTGAAAGACTCCTACTGAATTCCAATAAACGGCCGTTTAGTGTGCTTCAGAATATTCGTTCCTACACGCAAATGCGTGGGTAGTACCTTAAATTAGGCCATAATAAGTTCCTTCCGCATCATTTCCAATTCATCATTCACTACTTAACATCCCGGAATTCGATGGTATTGCATTAATCGCTGCTTCAACGCAATATGTTGTGTCAAAGAGAATATCTAAACACATAATAGCTGCATATGTCGGATACTGGACTAGTTCAGTGGAATCTATGTTAAGGTAACGAATTTGAGCAACACGTTGCCAGGCAACAGCTCTGTAAACACGAATACAAGCAACAACAGAAGGTAAATTGTGTTTTCTATGCAGTCCGAGTCGGGTGGACGCAATGCGCTGTAGGAGGTCTACTGCCAGGCAATGAAGCAGTAAACATGCATCCACAAACATGGAAGACGGTATTTTCCATGGATTCTATGCAAAGGAGTTATCTTAAAGACAATCGGTGCTATGAGTCAGTCAGTTCTGAGTTCTCGGTAGAAGACAGCCATGGAAGTTCGTAGAAGGCAAGAAGACTTCCTAGTGATAGTTTATGTGTTTAGATCCGTTGCCAGAAAACGACTAATGAAGACTGGAAATCCTAATTCGTGTGCAGCAGGGAAGTGGAAAACATGTAAATCGGTGATAGCTCTGTACTTAAGTGTGAGTAAGAAAATTTGCAATTTCATCCGAACTAGAACCCGTTATTTTCGTCAAGCGTACCAACCTACACGTGGCAGTATGATTATCAGAGGTACGTTAGATTATATATAAAAGCCCTGTACCGGGTTAAGAAGGAAGGTCGTCTCAGTGTCCCAATTAGTCCCGTTAGTCTCGGCCAGTTGAAGGTTTGCAGTCGTTAGAAACAGGCTGTAGCCACAGACCGGTCAGGTTGAGCGATGCATCATCAATAAGTCAAATCAGTTGAATGCCCGTATGTTATCACATTGGGGGCATAGAGTTCTGGGGGGCGATATTTTCGAGTTCCGGGCAGCTCTGCTATATCAGTGGCTGGAAAATAGGGTTTCGGGCAAGTTTTTTAAAAACAGTACTCGCCAATTTTGTTAAATTTATGCGAAGAAAGTCACGACTGGTGATATGTGCGGTAGCCCCGTCTCAGATGTCATACTGCGCGCACAGTCTCGAGGTCACTCTCGTCTTATGGACCGTAACAACTTGAATCTGGCATTCAGGTATCATTACACTTTCAGAAACAGGGAACTCCATGGCGTTTGGCGGAAAGTCAGTTTAGAAATGCAGGGGAATAAAAATCAAATTTAAAGGAACTTTTTACTGGCATCCAACGGGACAAAAAAAAAGCACCAAAAAGCTACAGAAACCCCGAATCGGACAAGATAAGAAAATATTGCGCTGTTTCCGTATTTTTGTTTACCCAATATCCATAAATAAATTGCTACAAAGATAATTAACATTATAAAACCACATCTGTGTCAGAAATGTCGCCGCTAAACATATTAACCAGCACAGACACGCAGGCCACTGCAGAAAGTGGTCACTTACTATGAACTGAAGCATAACAGACCACGGTAGGTCGCGGTGCAAAGGCCGAGAAGGTCTACCCCTCATAGATACATACTATGAACTGAATTCTGTCAAATATTCTCATGTGTTTATCGCTCCGTGACTAATAATATCGGGTTTTGGACTAGATTTATGAACACCTTTTACAGCCTCTCTTAATCACAATCAATTACAATAACTCACAACCAATCTTCAGCCGAACTCTTCTTCCTCGACGGCCGAGGACTCGTTCCATTCTCATTCTCGTTCTGCGACTGACTTCTGTTTTACGACTGGACTACTTATAGTCTCGAGGCGGTTCCATAGAAAACACATCCGTTGCCCAGCAATGAATATATATGAACACACAGAAAACACCTCTTCCTCTACTGTTATATGTACAGCGCGCTGCATAGCAACGGAAGCACTCGTCGCGGGAATGTGTTTAGCGACCCGTTGCCTACTAATTGGCATTGCACGGACTACACAGAAAGCATTTCTTGCAATATCTTTTCTATTGTTGAGCGCGTGTATTTCAGGCGCTGCTTCGAAATGGGTCTACATGTCACAATATAAATACCCCATGCCGAAATTTGTTTTAAAAAAACTTGGTAGATTTTAATTATAAGGGGCAGTCAAATGAAAACAGGTCACCACGCATAATTCACACGGCGGCCAAGTTGGTAACACTGGAATTTGCTTACGGTACGAACATCTGGTAGGGACTCTGGAAAGCACAGTGACAACGTGCCCTTGCACACTAGTCGTTTGTTTATTGTGCTGGAAGTAAGGCTAGCGCTACGTGTGGTCGTCCAACCTCAATAATGGAGGAGGGTAAAGAAGGACAGCGAAGTGTAGTGCGCTTTTTGACTTCTGAAGGAGTAGGACGACGAGAAATTCATCGTCGCATGTCTGTTGTTTACGGCGAACACAGCATGTCACGTTCGCGTGTGCTGGCGTGGCGTAAGAAATTCCGAGAGGGACGTGTGTCACTGCAAAATGATGCTCGCCCAGGACAGGCTCATCGTGTCATCACTCCTGATGTTATTGCTGCGTTGGGTGGTCATATCCTGGCAAACCGACGGATCACTGTGGAAGAAATTAGTCTTTTGATTGGAATAAGTCGCGGTTCCGTACACGCCACTGGACAAAACACCTGCCGTACCGCAAAATCTGCGCGCAGTGGGTTCCACATCAACTCATGGAGGAACAGAAGACTCAGAGAATGACTGCATCACTGGGTCACTTACAACGATACCATGAGGAAGGGTATGCTTTTCTGTCCCGTATTGCCACTGGCGACGAAACTTGGTGCCACCATTTTGAACCCGAGAGCAAACGGAAGAGCTAACAGTGGAAACACGCGAATTCTCCCCCACCGAAGAAATCCAAAGCCGTACATACAAGTTCCGTTAAAGTGATGATGACGTTCTTCTTCGACTTCAGGGACCCTCTGCTTGTTGAATTTCTCGAGCATGGGGCCACAATCAGTGCACAGCGCTATGAAGACACTTTGCAGAAACTGAGACTTGTCATAAAGTCAAAACGCCCTGGAATGCTATCAAATGGCCTTATCCTTCTTCATGATAATGCGCGCCTCCACACTGCAAACTCTGTGAGGAATACGCTACAGAGATTTGGTTGGGAAGTGCTTCAACATTCCCGCTACAGCCCAGATATCTCCCCATGTGATTTTCACATTTTTGGACACATTCGTCGACATCGGTTTGTATCGGACGAAGTGGCTGGGTAAAGATGTGGTTCCGTAGACAGCCCACAGGATATTTCAAGGATTGGACTGACCGTCTAATCTCCCAGTGGGATAAATATATTAGCAGTTTTGGAGATTATTTTTGAGGTAAGAAATGTTCTTTAATATGTTTTGGCTTCTGACCCGTTTTCATTTGACTGCCCCTCATATATATATTTTATATTTAGTAAAAATTTCTGCACGATCCTTTTTGAGAGAAAAGCAATGCTCTGCTTGGACATCTATATTCCATGTTATATTTGGCAGATATGGACGAAAACTCAGTTGAGCCAACAGCGTCGTAAAAAGGCCACATTCTTCGAGCACAATATGCAGGAACCTGAGAACAACAGTGAAAACATGCTAATACTCAAATCCGCTGCCACCTCCTCCTCATGATCACCATCGTCGTAGTTGCCCTTTCTGAGCCCAGCCTTCCGCCCAACTCCCAACCTGGAGAGCCGATAATCGACTACCCTCACATGTAACGTCATTAGTTTGAAAGACGGACATTCATACATAATACACGTACAGTATATAAAATATCTCGTTGTGAAGCTTATTCGATGGGCTACGGGCTGGACGGCCGAGGTGTTCGATTCCGAGCAGGGTTAAGAGACTTTACTTTTCTCCGCTGTATTCAGACCGGCTCTGGAGTTCACTCGGCGTCTTGTCAAAATGCGTGCCGGAAGCATTTTCCCTGGGGGTATAGCGGTAGAGGCGTGAAGCTCACCACTCACTTTCATCAACTGCCGAGGTCAAGAACGGAAAAGCCACACCTCCACCACCCATACGTCATCATGGCGTGATCCTCAATTAAGCATAGCAAAACTTTACTTTCTTTATTAAGCATGCCTTTCTTAGCATTTTATGGCGATATAAATGTGAGAGAGGCAGTGCCACAGCTCAGGAAGTTAGAATCAGGTTTCTCACCTGAGAGTATCGAATTAAATCCCGGGTGATTTCACGTGAGATTCTTGGTAGACGAAGTTGCACTGAAGTAAGGATCTCTTGGGGTCCTCTTTTCGGTTTCCGGCTGCTAATCATCATTCTACCACAATTCCATGCTCATCTGCCACAGATTCCTGAGGTGTGTACAGTCCTGACCACGCAGCACATTATCATATGCTTAATGTTCAAGTTGGGGGCTCGATCTGGCATTTTGCTGGTCGCAAACTATGGAGTTCATATTGTCACGTGTAGGGTGTTACGCGTGAATAATAGTTCCATCTCGGATGACTGGACTTATTGGCATTTCGGTTACAATCCCTCTTAATTACAATAAATACAACGCTATCGCTGATTTACACAATTTACAGCTAACCATTACACACGCACTACGATTGTCTTCCCTAGTCGTCTCCTGGTAGCGGAATTACAACAGTCTCACTGTGACTAAATCTTCTAATTACACACTAAGTCTTCATAGGCCGACTTCCAGTTCTTCTTCAACTACGAATTTTCCGTTGCTTTATCCTTCTGACGACTGAACTGCTGTGTGCCGTTGTGTTCCCATTCACTTGACTGCACTAGCTACAAGCGGACTCGCGATATATAGACACCGCACGGACCAACGCACAGAAGATGCCTCTTTTGAGGTTATCACGTGATCGTTACCTATCCACTCCATTGGTGCGCTGGCTGCTGCATAGCAATAGTCCCGGCACGGACCCACACCAAACATCATGAAGCCGCTATTCATTGTTGTGTGAAGTCACCGAGGACACAAAGGAAACACTCCTCCAGTACTGGGGGTCGCGTCTATGTTGCGGGCGTTGCCTAGCAACTTATTTACATGTCACAATACATTTGCATACAGGCCGGCAAATGAAGCGAGTCCTAATTCTTAGATATCGGTTAAGTACGCTTAAACTTCTAACAGCGTCATAAAACTCCGATAAAGAGTTTATATATCGCTGGGCGGAATGATGGAGGGTTAAACCAACCAGACATACGACTCGGTGTGCCCATAGGCCATTCTTAATGTCCACATATTCACGCAGTACCTAAAGTCACAGCATGAAATGCGTCCCATACTTTCTAAGTCCGTGTGACTTTTAGTTCACATTTCTTCCCACCCTAGTGATTACTTTTCAAACTTCATTTACACTTTAATGTCTATTATCAGGAAAACTAATCTAAGAGGATGCGATAGACTTCGCATCAGAAAAGGAGCATAATTCTAATCCGGAAACCTAACGAGAATGGACCACGGGGGGTCATGGGAGTAGACTTGAGAATATTATTAAAATGAATCTTAAACAGGGCATGAGAGTCGACTGGATTCGTCTGAGTTAGAACAAGGATCAGTTTCGGGATTTTGTAAGCACGACAATGAACCTTCTGATTCCATAGGAGTACTAACTATAGGCCAACCCCAACTTAAGAACATAATTCGTTCTTTGAAATGTATTTGTAAGTTGAATGTTCGTAAGTTGACTTTATTTTTTATAAGATACATCTTCAAACCCGTTAATGTTAATTTGTTAAAATATTCGTGAGTGCGGGATTCTGCGTTCGTTAAATGAAATGGGGGTCGCAATTTATGTGTCCGTTCAATGTTCGTAAATAGGAATTGCTCGTTTCTTGAAAGTACGTAAGGTAGAGGTCCTGAAATTACCAATTGCTAGGACACGCTTCAGGTTTTCATTATATTCCAACGTAAGCACCAGGCGTATGAACATATGAACAAGAATTTAATGATATCCCGAGGATTAACAATATTAAACAAATCATTCAATTTATTGGTACAGACAACAGGTGCTAGTTGCAAAGTAAGTTTTACACTTGCTGCAGGCCGCATATGGGAAACACAATTCTTGTACTTCCATTTAATTTACGCCGGAGAGCAGCTTAAGAACACAATAGAAGAAAACCAGTTCTATTTAACTGTCGTATTCTTCATTATAACTACTCTTGACTCTAGGCCGTGTTAATTCGCTATGTTCATATGAATGATTTTACAGATCATTTTCATAAAATTGTACATTTCAACAGCCGTCCTTACGTTACAATTTTCATCCATTTACTTACGCACGCAACGCGCTTATCATCTGTCACGAAGTTACACATCCATCCATCCGTATACACATTATGTATTCTCATCTGTTGACACACCTAGATGAATCAACGAAATAGAAGCACAATGACATGACACAAATATAAATGACAGAATTTTAACCGGCACGTATAGCATATGGTGCCCTTTATGATTCAATCAACACGTGACCTGAAATATAACGAACTCTAGCTAAAGCAGTGGACACTCAGCTGATCGAGACAGTCGCCGTCTTCTGTGATTTACTTCAAGATGCTGTCAGTATCCAGACCATATGCCGTCTGATGGGTTCGAAAGGAAGAGGTCGAGGCCTAACCGAGGGAAACCATGCAAAATCTCTGTACATTGCGATCTGTAGGAGTTGGTATAGCCACTGGCTACTGGCTGGACGACCGAGGGGTCGGAGATCGAGTCCCAATAGGGTCAAGAATTTTCTCCCCTCCATGACGTCCAGACCGGCTCTGGGGTACACCCAACCTCCTATCCAATTGGTACCGGGGACTCTTTCCCCGAGGGTAAAGCGGCCGTGGCGTGAAGCTGACCACTCACCTCCCGCTAGTGCAGAGGTCAAGAAAATGTGGATCTATACATCCGCTCCCCCGTACGCCTTCATGGCATAGTGGTTCATTAGTTCAGCACAGGGATAACTTTACCTTTTTTTTCAGTGGGATCTGTGGCTGGGATTCGAACGGAGCACTTCTCGGATACGACTGTTATGCAATCAGAAGATAGTTCGTCAAGATAACAAAAGTTTATTATTCGATCTTATATTCAACCAATTTCATCTAGTTTACATCTTCTTAGCCTATTTACGATGCATTTTAATATTATCTCATTCTTTACGTCTATGTTTCTCTAGTCTACTGTCATGTGGTTCCAACCAGAATTTTGTATTGATTCTTGTTTCTCCCCATACCTAACCTCATTCATTTAAGTGCCAGAGAAAACGATGGGCGATGTTTTGTCGGTTTGTATATCAATTTACATAACAATTAGGGGTTACTAATGTCTTTGGTGTGATCGAATTTCGCCGCTGGTTAGAGCTGTATGATTCATACTTAAACAAAAGGTAGACTTATTGATCGCCTGAGCATAACGACAAGCTGAAACATTAAACTTCATCTCCATAACGTTAAATAAACTAGACACGGACAGCCGCCATCTTGTCGACATCCTTTCAGACTGAACAGAAAACCAAACATCCACTGAGCCGGCCAACAAGGGGAATAGGGACGTAACGGGGCCACGTCACAGTGTTCAGCTTCTGTGTATAGTTTCGCGACAACTTTAAACAGTGAAACTCCAGATGAAGCTCTTCATTACCTGTGAGAAATGTCAATATGTGGGTATCAGTTAGCAGTCCACTTCGAACAAAATGTTTTCTTACGTCCTGAACTTGCTACCATAACATAAAGAAGATTACAGTCTTCCGGGATGTCATGACATATAATCCGGCAGAAGTTTACCAGCATGTGTCACTTCCATCTTCAGGGTAAACCTCAAAGCAGAACAACCATATTAACAAACCAAGATTAAGCAAACTATTTTCACGCCTAGATACAACTCCAAAGTATGTGACTCTGAGCAACAACCCAGTTATCCATCACCAACCGCAGAAGCGCAATCCGCAACCTGAAAAGAGCAGGTCCTACATATCAACATGACTGAAATGGTTTCAAGGCAGGAGTGCTTCAAAATGCTGTGTACTATATCATGACGCGGTGCTGTAGTCTGGCAGGTGGGTATCAACGTTTCGGATGAACACACTGCCTCCATCCACAGAGCCGAAGTGAATTAAGTACAGAAAATGTCACTTTCCAATTTAGAAAAATCTACAGTGAAAATGGAAGCAGCACGTTCCTTCGAAAGGGTGGTGACTATTTACCAAAGTAAACGGCATCACATCCCAGAAAAGATGTCATGAGAGAGACAAACATGGTCACAAATCCTGCGGAGCCAAAAACTTTTCTGGCGAGGGCCAGCAGCAAATTACCACATCATACTATACTGTACATCCCAGAAGGCAGTCATCTTCATAATCAACTAAATCTGAGACACTAAAATATGGTCGCGAGTCCCAAGGGACTCGGACCTGAGAAAGACTGCACTGGCAAGGATCAGCAGTATATACAAAAGACAGACCCGCCTTCTAGTCAGAGAGGGCGCCCCACAAAAAAACAAACAAACAAACGAGACCGTAAGTGTCAAACAGTAATAAATANTCTTCTAGTCAGAGAGAGTGCCCCACAAAAACAAACAAACAAACAAACAAACAAACAAACGAGACCGTAAGTGTCAAACAGTAATAAATATCTGGTCATGAGTCTCAGATGGGGCTCGACACCAAGACATACTGACTTATCGTTAGTTGCAGTGTGACTTTACTTTACTTCACTTTACAAGAATTAGCAGTTACCCGGGTGGAGGTGGGGTCGAATACCTCCACCGTAGCCGTGCGAGTCGTAGGAGGCGATGAAAAGGGATCCTCGTGTCTCGGGGTATAACCCGAACACCCTGTTCGTGGGGGATATAAATACGGGAACCTGGCCCTCCAGGTTGGGAGAGTCTGAAATCTGACACTGAAATGTGGTCATGAGTCCCGCGGGGCTCTGGGCTGAGAATGACTGCGCTGGCGAGTTCCAGCAGCAACTTCAAACGACATGCCCATCTTCTCGTCAGAGAGGATGTTACGAAAGGGCTATAACCGCAAATGTTCAGCTGGAAAATAAAATTACTGTGTCGTGAGTCTCAAGGGGCTTGTCGCCAAGACGAACTAATTGGCGGTAAACCGCCGGTCGTAAAGTAACTCTGACTCAGAAGAATAGGTAGTTGGAAGGGAGCCGCTGTTTAGACAGAACTTGAGCTCGGAGGCAGAGAACTATCCATTGTTAGAAGCCGTTACCAGGCTAGGAGGCATTGCGTGCTGGAAAAGATTTAGGGCGATTTTGTAAAGTCTAGAAATAGATATTGTTATAATTATTTGTAGTTACAACTTTAACTAGTCAATACATCCAATAACCAATTCAAAACCCTGTTTATAGTTATAAACACACGCACGTGACAGTATATATACGGTTTATGACGTTTTAAAGCATAATGTCATGAGTCCCTTTAGGTATACATTAAAACTTTTGTATAGCAGGCCAGTTAACGTTTCGATATGCCAACATATGCCAAGAGCGCTAAAATAAATGATTACAAAATGAAAAGAATCAGTTCTTTAATTTATTAAAATACTTCTTTGAAAAACAGAGACAAATACCTACACCCCAAAGGGAACTTAGATGCTAGTGGCCCGCCTCCTTCCCAATTCCACATTCGGCAGTTCCCGCTGTTAATACGGGAATGCAAAAAAGCAACGTGAACTGCTGTCTCTTGTCTACAACAGGCACAACTACTGACAACTAGAAGTAGCCACCCGGAGCTGATAGCACGCGATAAAAGTGAATCTAATTGTCCGCGGTTCAGAAACCGATCAAGAATATCACAAAAATTGAAATTATTTACTAAGTTCCTTCATAAGATATTGAAATGGTGATTACATGGGGCACAACCACTTATCAGAAGCTAACAGTTGCTCAGTTAATCAAGAAATCTTGTGCCTTCTTACGTAAGCCAAAGGTTCATGACCGTATTCATGAAGCCCGTCACGGGTCCGTATCCTAAACAGCATGAATACAGCTCAAGGCCTCATCCTTCTCTTTGAAATCCAATTTAATATTATACTTCCATGCAGCCACATTTTCCATGTGGCTCTTTTCTTTAAGGTTGTCCTTTATTTGATCGTCCTCACAATATCTGACAAGGAGCAGGACTACAAATTATGAACAATTTGTTCCTGTCTCCTATTCCCAAAGCAAGAAATTTAATCTGACGTGTGTAGCTGAAAAGGAAGAAGCAAACAAACAAGACTGACAAACCAAACAAGGTGGATAAACGGTAACGGTTCTGACTTGTATTCGGGAGGTGCACGGTTCAATTCTTGGTCGAAGCACACGGTATTCTGACGTAGGTTCCTTCATTCTTTGCTTGAAAATGTCACGATTGTGCCTTAAACCTTTGAAACTGTTTACTCGCAAGGGTCGTTAAAAATTAAAAAAATAGACCTTCTGATGAGAGACATGCGCCCGGTATATGAAACAGATGTAATTCATCAGCAAAGCATGAACACTCGCGTCTAGCAAGCACACAAACATTCGTACACTTTCTGTCTCTACTGGAGCATGAGGTCTCCTGGAACAGGTTACCGTACAAGCC
>NW_019737085.1:414192-424958 GCF_002891405.2 Cryptotermes secundus
GCAAAATCATGACATAAAGATAGGAAACAGATGTTTTGAAAATGTGGCACAGTTCAGATATTTGGGAACAACGATAACAGATCGAAACCTGATTCAGGAGGAAATTAAGAGGAGATTGAACTCGGGTAATGCTTGCTACCATTCAGTCCAGAACCTTTTGTCTTCTCGTCTGCCGTCCAAAAACATAAAAATTAGAATATACAAAATTATAATTTTGCCTGTGGTTCTGTATGGTTGTGAAACTTGGTCTCTGACATTAAGGGAGGAACACAGATTGAGGGTGCTTGAGAACAGGGTGTTGAGAATATTTAGACCTAAGAGATATGAAGTGACAGGAAGTTGGAGAAAACTGCACAATGAGGAGCTTCATAACTTGTACTCTTCTCCAAGTATAATTAGAATGATCAAGTCAAGGAGGATGGGGTGGGCAGGGCATGTAGCACGAATGGGGGAGAAGAGGAATGGGTATAGGTTATTGATGGGAAATCCAGAAGGAAAGAGACCACTGGGAAGACAAAGGCGTAGTTGGGTGGACAATATTAAAATGAATCTTAGAGAGATATAGGGTGGGATGGTATTGATTGGAATGATCTGGCTTAGGATAGGGACCAGTGGAGGGCTCTTGTGAACACGGTAATTAACCTTCGGGTTCCATAAAATGCTGGGATTTTCTTGAGTAGCTGCAGAATTGGCGGCTCCTCCAGAAGGGCTCAGCTCCATGAGTAAAGAAATAAGTAGTAGTATCTGAAGAAAAGAAAACTCGCCTTATGTTCGGGGCAACAGGGAATTTGCTTTCTTACGTTTGCTGAATTTCTTATGTAAACCTTATAGCCACGATGTCATCGTAACGATGACACGCAATGCTTACTGCATCATGTTAGCATCTCTGAGGCAGCTAACAAAAGAAATACACGGTTCGTACTTTGGGCGGAAAACCACTTAAACTTGTACGTAATAGTTTCCAGGCCGGTCACGGTAGCCGAGCGGTCTAAGGCATGTACTGTCTTCGCTCACTTGGAAACCGAGATCGTGGGTTCGAATCCCACTCAGGGCATGGATGTTTAGTTTGTGTGTGTGCATTTTTCTGTGTTTTTGTACAGGTAGAGGCCTTGCGACGAGCTGATCGCCCGCCCAAGGAGTCCTACCGAATGTGTAAGATCTAGAAAACCGAAGTGAACGGAGAAGTTCATGGAGTAGGCCTAGGCCCACTGGGGCTGTAGTGCCAAGGAAAAAAAATAGTTTCCAGCTGTCCCTAACGGCCGAATGGTGGTTCGTAATTAATTATCGACACTCTCTTAACAGCATATAGAGAATGTCCCAAAACTCAGGTAACCTAAATTATTTTCTCGTATTAAGGGGTATGTTCAGAGTTAAACCTGCCAGTCAATTTACAGGACGGTATCTCTATGCTGTCAACCTAGAAGTAACTTAGTGAAGGATGAGAATGGTGACTGGCCAGCAGTTTCCCACATAATTTTGAATAGGAGGAAGAATTACTTTCCTCAGCTATTGTATATACGAGTAAGTAGGGTCAACGATGTTAGGCATATAGAAATGCATACAGATGAGCCCTTAGTACCTGAGCCTAGTCTTCTCGAAGCTAAAATTGCTATTGCAAAATTGAAAAGGTATAAATCGCCAGGTAGTGATCAAATTCCGGCAGAACTTATTCAAGCAGGAGGTGAAATATTATGTTCTAAGATCCACAATCTAATTACTTCTATTTGGCATGAGGAAAAACTGCCTGATCAGTGGAAGGAGTCTATTACTGTACCAGTTCACAAGAAAGGTGATAAAACTGACTGCAGTAATTATCAGGGGATATCACTGCTATCAACTTCATATAAAATTGCATCAAATATTCTTCTCTCAATGTTAAGTCCATACATAGACGAAAATATTTGGGATCATCAGTGTTGGTTCTGACGTAACAGATCAACTGCAGATCAGATCCTACTGGGAGGAAACACAGAAACTTTAATTTACCCTAGTAAGGAAGTTGGTCTGTAAGTAAACGCAGAGAAAAGTTAGTATATAAAGAAAGCTAACTTGTACTCTTCGCCAAATATAATTAGAATGCACCACGCCATGAAGACATATAGGGGAGTGAACATATACTTGGCCTCGGCACTAGTTGGAAGTGGTAAGCTTCACGAACCGCCGCTTTAACCCCGGGGAAACAGCCAACGGTACCCAGAGCCGGTGTGCATGACGCGGAGACAAATCTCCCCTACCTGAACTCGAACTCCAACCCCTCCTGTGTCCAGCCAGTCGCAATACCGACACCCAAACAATAATAATAATAATAATAATAATAATAATAGACCAACAGTTTCCTCCTCCTATCTAAGCACAAAGGCGCGAAAACAATACGGGCGAAATTAAACTCCAAGGATTGGAACGGTGATGGTGTTCAAACGAATATAGTCTTCTGAAACGTGGTACCGTGTAGTCTGGTTGAAAAGTACGAACGTTTTGGAGGAACCTGCTGTCCTTACCTTCGAGGTAGGAGCTCCAACTTCTTTACCGCGAAGATGAAGGCAGCAAGTTCTTCCGAAACGTTGGTACATTCCTACACGGCGTCACATCCCAGAAAACAATAATCACAGCAGTGAGAATCTCTGGAAGGAGTGAACGGAACCTCCAGGCGTCACTCGCGGGCTGGCAGCCGCGGAACTTCGGTTCCCTCGACTGAAACTCTCCCCGTCAACACAGAAACGAAAATAATGCGGCCTACAGCTCTCTCTCTTAAAAGGCTAAAAATCGGGAAACAGTTCTGCGTAGTCCCTTACATTTATCGTCTTTTTTCTGTTTGCACAGTTCTGAGATTTCCTACAAACCTCTGAGTAATGGACTAGAAGCAAGCCTACTTCACATGAAAAATGCTCCCTCAATACAGCAAGTTTATTGAAAAACGCTCTTCACCACTTCCACTGAATTACACTAACGTCCCGAAACTAGGGCGCGGAACTAACCGCCTTGGGCGATGTCCCAGTGAACGACATGCATTTCTTACAAAACTTCTCTTCTGAGGTTCACGCAACGCACTTGCGCTGTTTACTGAAGAATTTTACGGCTCCGTAGAATTCAGTTAAGCTCTAACCTTTCAAGCGAAATGTCAATGATAGAATTTATGTAGCAGTAAAAATTCCATACACAAATTACTGAATATCTCGCTCGCCGAATGTATCCTGATGGTATACAGTTCAAATCTAATCTATAACCAGCAGTTGCTACATATGTGTACATTTCTTCGGTGTCTTCAGGGGAATACCGATGCGAGAGCGGATTTTTCCTGAATAACGGGACACTTTGTTTCCGTCAACTGGGCCGTATCATACCGCAAAAATCCACAGCTGTGTCGACTGGAAAATCGGTGCGTTACTACCATAAACATCCTCGTTGCTAGTCAACAAACACTACATCCACACGTTGGCTAGCAGCGGTATTTTCTAAATCGAACAGAAATCCAAAATATAAGCCTACTACACAGAAAAGTATAACATTCTTGGGCAGAATTTTTCCTTTCGTCTGAAAAAACACTTCTTTCCAAGTCATCACTAAAATTCAAGGGAAAGGGGGTGCCTTCCTAATCATTCAAAATGTGTCATCACTGAAATATGGATGCAACGTCAATATGCACTGGAGTTCTTGCCGAATGCCACACACTCCCGTTGGAAGGGCACCAGCTCAAAGTTCCTCGAGAAAAATTCCAACGCATCATCCTAAAACAGTCCATGACCGCTTCCTCTCCATTACCAATCATATTCATTGTGTCGTCGCCTCTCGGTTACGATACAACGCGAGCAGTTGATGTGGCGTCTTTACATGCTGCCTTGCTTCTAAACTAGTACGAAATTTCAGTCATGTTTCGAAACCACGCTTTTTTAAGCCCACGGCTTTTCAATCGATGAACCTTGAAATTATAAATACGTACTCGGATTTGTAAACGTTTACTAATTTAAACAGAGCTGTATGTGCCCATTAAAGTGTCTGAACAAATAAATATATCCTACTAAGTTAAAAAAAAGTCCTGCAAAGTATTGTTACTATTAGTCATCAGATGAACTGCTGACCACTTACCTGTTTCGTGATCACTTGCACCTACATGCTATGTGCCTGTACCGGGCCAGTACTTGCTACCACAACAGCACGGATCACTATGAGCCCCGGCCTAAATGACACATTTACGATAAACCAAAATGCTGCTAGCTCTTTAACTTCAAATATTCTACCGTACAAATGCTTGACCACTATGGTTTTAACAAATCATAAACAATGACTTTTATACAGGAGAGAATGGAAACATGACTGCTTACTATTCAGTTGACGCCGATGAGACACACATAAACAAGTTTCAAAACGCTTTCTTGAAGCACATCGATAGATAACACAGCACTAATATCAAACACACGCTGTAGTAAGTACCGTCAGATTTTCTGTTATTATCCTTTGTTTCCGCATTTGACCAGATCACAATTAACACAACACGCTCGCATACTGGTTGGCACTTGCTGTCCTAGATGACACTACACATCGAACAACTGCAGAGACTCGCTTGCGACTGAATGGGATAAGGCACGCGCTACGGACTCTGGACCTCGGCAAAGATCGGTGCGATCCGAAGTGACACGAAGCTGAGGCAGCCGTGGGATGACATTAAAACACGAGCACAAAAGGCGCCTGCATAGGTTATTGGGACCAGTGATTGCAATGCCCGAAGGGATATGTACACCGCTGCATGTGTTTGCGTTTCACATGTTCTTTGTCACCAAGGGCACTAGACAACGAGTCTTCTTATTCTTTCTCATCTCTGTTCTTCTTCTCTTCCTCATTCTCCTCCGTACTGGCCTTTTATCTTTCTTATCATCACGGTTCTCTTGCTTCGCATAGTGCGGGGTGGAGTCCAGTTGGGTCCAATCGGCACGGCGGCCACTGATTGGCCTATTGTAGCCTGCCCCGGGTGATTACGATGATGGAGCAATTGGTGGAATGAAGATTGGCATGAGAAACCGAAGTACTCGGAGAAAACCTACGCCAGCGCCACTTTGTTCACCACAAATCCCACTTGACCAGACCCGGGTTTGAACTCGGGACGCCGCGGTGGGAAGCCAGCGACTAACCGCTTGAGCTATGGCGCGGCCAGCTTCTCTTGCTTGCTTTCTTTCTCACAATTTTTTTTTTTCATTCTTATTCTGCCTCGTCTTTCATTTCCTGAGCTCAAAATTTAGTTAATACAGTAGTTTACATCTATGTAGCCTGGGTATGTATATGTATATTGTAACGTGGATTGCCGAGCGTTGCTAGGTAACGGACCGGTAAACACGATACGCGCATGCAACCGTAAAGCTAGCCGTGTTTTCCGTGTGTGATCGGGGTATCTCGGATTAATGTAAAACTGTCATTGTTTTTTTTTCTTCCATTTTGGAATGTTGATTACAAACACAATTCGCAGACATTTTTAGTGACCTGCGTGTTTGCAAAATGTAACATTTCTACACTTAATTGGGTCATTGTTATCCCTTTAACAATGCCATAATTTTCGAATTAAGTATGATGCGGTTTATTTAACAGGCGAACAGAATAGAATTGGAGTAACTTCATCAGAAATCTTTAGAGAAAAATGCTAATTTCGTAAAATACCTTGTCGGGTGAACTTGGCCTATATGTTGGACGACTGAGTTCGATTCCCGGTTGCCTCTCCAGCATTATCCAGTGTATACCAAGAGCCTTTTCCCCAGGGAGTGAAACAGCTGAAATGCTAAATATTTCCCGTACGAAACGAGATACGGCACTGCAGAACTTGAGGAAACAGGCCAATTCGAGGAAGAAAACGGGAGAAACTTGTCTCGCCCACAACAGAACTCTGGAGCGGGGAGTTTCGGGTATAAGAAAGCGCTAGAGTGAACAGAAGAGCCGATAATGACCATCATTGTCTGAAACATTCCTGAGAATACGCACATCATATCCTGAGTAGGCAACTCTGTCCGACGAGCTCGCCAGTATATAAAGAGCTCGGTTACCGCAGTCTGCTGAATAACTTCATAATGATGTCGCGTGGTTTAAGGCGTGAACTGTCTCTCACAAACGCTGGGTTTGTGGGTTCGAATACCACTCAAAGCATGGACGTCTGTGTGTGCGTTTATTCTGTTTGTGTTGTGTGTGTGTAGGTAGCGGCCTTGCTACGGTCTGATCACTCCTCCAAGGCGTCCTATCATCTGTGAAAAAAAGAGAATAAAGAACTGAAGGAGAGGCCAGCGCCCAACAAAACCCTGTAGAGTCATTGATGAATGAATGTGTGGTCAGCTTCACGCCCCTGCCGCTTAACACCCGGGGAAAGAGCCCCCGGTACCCATTTGATAGGAAGATGGGTGGGCCCCAGAGCGGGTCTGGACGATTGGAGAAGTGAAAATTCTTGACCCTACAGGGACTAGAACTCCGACCCCTCGGCCATCCAGCCCTTAGCCAGTCGCTATACCGACTACGCTAGCTATCCAGGCTTCTACTAAAGAGGAATATGCTTACGATTTCTTCAAAGCAGTCTTTTATGGAACAATATGATTGACCCCAAAGTGATCCAACTCAAGAGAAGAGGAGAGGAAATTGGAAAATAATGAATACGGCACCGACGGCTGGAAGAACTTCGGAGGGGGTGGTGCGGGGTGGGGTGGAAACGACAAATTAAATACCGCGGGCGATAACACAGCTTAGAGTTCCGATTAGGCCCGCTGTAGTTCTACTGGCAAGAAACGGGGAGCTGACGCCACCAGAATTCAAATTGCTTGCGCCACTGGGGCGAGTAACGCGCCAGATGCTTGCAGCCACCCCACGATTATCGGAGAAGATTTAAGAGGGTGCAAGAACGCGACGTCGGGAGGAATCCGGTTAGACGAGGTGCCAGCTGTCCTGACATCTCGTTTCATGGTTTTTCTCAGTCAGCAGGAACTGTGCCTTCATATGGACAGGACAGCTTCCTCATTCATTCTGCTGGTGGTCACGTTCCTGCGCCTTACAAATCTTTAAGTTTGAGGCCTTCTGGGTTGTAATGCCCTGTAGTTCCGCACCCTGAAGATGGAAGCAGAAGTTTTCCGACAAATTTTAGTAACCATCTACCAAAATGCGAGTCGGTGTAACGATAAGATCCGGACTGGATGGCCGGGGTTCGATTCCCGACAGGGCCAAAATATTGCTTTTCTTCTTCACAGCACCCAAGACTGGCTATGGAGCCCACCCAGCCTCGTATCCAATGCGTACCAGGGGCTCCTTCCCCAGGGATAAAGAAAGCAGGGTGTGAAGTTGGCCGTGTGTGGCACAATTCAGATATTTGGGAACAACGATAACAGATCGAAACCTGATTCAGGAGGAAATTAAGAGGCGACTGAACTCGGGTAATGCTTGCTACCATTCAGTCCAGAACCTTTTGTATTCTCGTCTGTTGTCCAAAAACATAAAAATAAGAATATACAAAATTATAATTTTACCTGTGGTTCTGTATGAGTGTGAAACTTGGTCTCTGGCATTAAGGGAGGAACATAGACTGAGGGTGTTTGAGAACAAGGTGTTGAGGAGAATATTTGGACCGAAGAGAGATGAGGTGACAGGAGGTTGGAGAACCTCCTGGACCAAGGCGCAGGTGGGTGGACAATATTAAATGGATCTTAAAGAGATAGTATGGAGTGGATTGGATTGATCTGGCTTAGGATAGGGACCAGTGAACACGGTAATGAACCTTCGGGTTCCATAAAATGCTGGGAAATTGTTGAGTAGCTGTAGAATTGGCGGCTCCTCAATAAGGGCTCAGCTCCATGAGTAAGTAAGTCAGTAAGAATTTAATACAATGTTTCTTCTTCTGGGTAGGTAATAAAATTTGTTTTCCATAAAAAGTAAGGACTTTCTTTATCGGCTGAGTCATTGTTACTTTTTCAAGGAATGCGCTTCAGAGAGTTATTCAAAAGAAACGAATGGCGTTAATTCTTGAGAGAGGGAGAGGTTTCTGTCACCAAAATTCTGAAACACCGGATGAATCAAGACCAGAAAAGGTAGTGCCGTGAATTGCTCTTAAGGTGGAATTAGGAGCCAAAATGCCTGAGCTAGCACAGCAACTAAGTCAGGAGCTGGCCACCATGAAATCAGTGCTGTTTGCTGACAGTCTCTGTGGTCTAGTGGTCAGAGTTCCTGGCTACAGATCCAGAGGTCCGGATTCGATTTTTTGTGAGAAGTAGTGTGTCTGGAACGGGGTACACTCAGCCTCGTAATGATAATTGAGTAGCTATTTCAAGGAAATAGCGGCTCCGGTCTAGAAAACACAAATTAACGGCCGTGGGGATTCGTTGCGCTGACCACGCGACACCCTCTATCCGCAAAACTTGGCACTAAACTTCGCCGACAAGCGGCGGTTGCTCGGTCGGTATAGTTCGCTTGCGGACTAAAACCACGGTTTATTTTTTTCTTTGTTTGCCTTTTGGGGCATATTGCCGTGTAGCCCTGTGGAAACCAACCGATATTTTGGAGCAATATGTTGCTTCTATTTTCAGGGTTCAACACTACGTCAAGCAACAAACCACCATGAAGCAGGCAGCAAGCAACGTTATATCTTATATAATTTTGCCTTGCATCTTATTTCTCCCCGGGTGTAGACCTTGTGAAATGTAACTTCAATCGTAGGATTTGACAACATGTTCATACTTATGCACGAGTTCAGTTCATCCAAGAAGCAGAGCCTACTGCCTGCTTCATTCCGTTTTCTCACTCGGCTTACCTTTCAACCCTTAGATCCCAGAAGACAGAACACTTTAAAGAGGGGTGTCGAAAGATATTTCAAGACACACCCGGCGTGAGAGAAGCAGTATGGTGAAGCTATGAGAGATATCGAAACATTCTGTGCTGCGGCACTGCTTAACATATCTCTATTGAGACACTAAGAAACTTTATAGACGGGGTAGAATACATTTCAACATTTTAAATGAGGACGTTGAAAGATATTTCAGGACACATTTCACAAAGAAGAACTGCACACCCTGTTTAAGAAAGGCGAAGTTATAAGAGATACCACAATATTCTGTTTTGCCGTATTGAGATATTTCATGGATGGGATAAAATACAACTACAAATTTTAAAAGGAGATACTGAAAGATATTCCAAGACGAATTTCACAAAGAAGAACTGCACATCCTGGTAAGAGAAGCGAAGGTATAAGAGATATCACAATATCCTGTATTGTCGTAGTGAGATATTTCAAGGATGGGATAAAACATAACCAAAATTTTTAAAAGGAAGCATTGAAAGATATCGCAAGACACATTTTACAAAGACTAATTGCACACCCGGTGTGACAAACGGGACTGGAGAAGCCGTAAGTTGTATACGAATATACCATACTGTGGCAATGTGAAGCTTTATGGATGATACAGAACATGGCCAAAATTTTAAGAAGGGATTGTTGAATAATATGCCAAGACACGTTCCACAAATAATAACAGCACTTTCTGTGTGAGAGTAAGTGCAAAGCAAAACAAGTTCTATCGGAACACGCTGTATCGTGGCATTAAGAAATTTTATGGATGTAATACAACACAATTCACAATTTCAAGAGAAGTGTTGAAAGATATTTCAAGACACGTTTCACAGAGAATAACTGTACACCCGGTGTGAGAAATGAGCCTGGCAAACTTATGAGTGAGATCGGACATGCGGCACTGAAAACTTTATGGAAGAAATAGAAGACAATTCAGCATTCTACAAGAGGGTGTCAGACACAATTTCAAGCATCGGGCCCGCTACCTACTAAATTACTTTATGGTCCTGTGAGCTTCGTTTGATAGCGTAACAATTCAAAATCATTCAAGAAGTGGCTGCTACAGAGGCAATGCTTTCCTGATCCAAGAATTTTAAAAAGATATTTACAACTTTAGGAACGTTGACAGGCTCACAGCAGGGAATAAATAGAGCCACAACAGGCTGCAGGCTGCAACACAGAATTTATACTGCAGAAGTACAACAACGCAGAATTATCAATATACTGCAACTGTACGTTTTCGAGTCTAAACTTGTGAACTACAGTTCTCCATATCGTTGAGTCTCCAGCTATGAAATCCATCTCAACATATTTCAAGTACATTAGTACATGAGAAGATTGGTCTTCTTTATTGCAGCCGTATACTTCGGAGACGGTAGGATGTTTCGCAGGAACATATCGCCTCCATTTTCAGGGTCGAATTGTAAGCAAAGTAGACAGAAAAAATGCGGAAAACTGACCCCAGCATATCTTGTTCGGCCCTCAAAACGGAAAAGATACGCTTTTCTGAAAAGTTGGGCTTCATCCAAACTGCACGACATTACAACCCAGAAGGCTTCCCTCTTCAGGGTTAATCACCATCAGAACCCCAAATCCTACATTACTGCTTCCCTCGTGACGTCTCTTGTTCTTTTAAGATCAATAAAGTTAAGATTTTCGTGCTGTCTGTCTGCTCGTCTGTCTCATCCGACCAAAAAATATATGATTAAATCGTCTAAAATTTGGAAATAAGAGACCAGGAACATGTAATAAACTCTGACACACACGATACAACAAAATCAATTACAAGGTAAAAATTCCTATGCTTAATTAATTGCCAGGACATGAGGACTTGTGGGGGAATGGAGGTAGCGCTCCACGCTTTCTTAATATCGGCAATTAGTGAGGGCATGTATGCCCTTCGCCAGGAATTGAACCCCATGGCCTAGTGGGACTAAGTCCCTTGTACTGCGGCCACTTCTGGTCTATTGTA
>NW_019737085.1:425027-470286 GCF_002891405.2 Cryptotermes secundus
CGATGTTTTGCTTGCTTCTTGCTTGGCTTATTCTTCAACCCTGCAGACGGAGGCGACGTGTTCCTCCGAAACGTGGGCTGGCTTTCAACGGACTTGAAGGGGACATATGAGAGTAGACAGATACCCGCGGCTGTTAGAACTTCAAATCCTTTAATTTCTTGATTAGCTGAGAGGCTGTTCGCTTCTAAGTACGGACCCTGATTCAACGTCGTAATCAGTTAATTAGCTACTTGAAAGTCAGGCTACCAAGACGGAAATAGAACAGACATTTGAGGTTATGTTTTCAGAACAAATGAATTTTGCCTTTCAGATTTCGTTTGCGAAGCAATTGGCGTGTCCTAAGGCAGGTTTTCTGCATTTCTGCAGTGTATGTGCCATGGGTGTTGGAAAGTTTTACAGCGCCTGGTAAGATGCAGGCAGGACACCTCACCAGCGGTTGGCTCGCTTTGACACACCCTCAATAACTCCCAGCACAGCCTGACCCTCAAGTTGCGCCACTGCCGATAATATTTAACCTAATTTTAAAATTGCGTCACATGCCCTACTACAAGAATTTTGATTTAGGAACTCATGAGCCCTTATCGGTGCAGGGGCCGAAGCTGAGCCGTGGTTTCTTCGGAACACAACATTACAGAAAAAGGCGAGAGGTTTCCATATATGGGAGATCAACCCAGGCCTCTAACGCCAAATAATAATACAGAAGTATTCGTTTATCTAACTGGAGTACTACCTGTGATTCCACGTGTTTTGGAGGCCTCAGATGCGCCACTAGCAAACACAGAAATAACTAAACTTTAAAGAAAGCAGTCTTCTGGGATTTGGCACCGTGTATATGTGGTGGTGCCAAATCCCAGAAGACTGCTTTCTTCATAGTCACCGCCGTGAAAGCCTCAAATCTTACAACTAAACTTTAGGTTCAAATTTTCCTTTCTCTACAAAAATTGACTTACGGATAGAGTATGAATACTTTTAAGCTCCAACACTGTAGCGAATTGTAGGAATGTTAACAGAATGCGCTAGTGTTGCCGCTGTATTGCGATTATTGATAACCCAGAGGAGCACTTTTACTTTTTCGAAAGCGTTATTTGCGAGTCTCCTTACCGGGTTAGCCTTTGTCTCCATTTTGCAGGCAATTATTATTATTACATATTTCTTACAGACGACGGAGTATTTTTTTAATATGGACGCGAAATTTTTGGAACGTCACTGAAGAAGAATACAAACATCACTAATGAATGTTCAGAGCAGTGGCTGGACACGGTTTTATGATAAGATAGGAACTCATAATATCAGATTCCAATAACGGTTAAAACTGAAATCAATATATTTGAAACGATACAACAATGTTTGCATAAATACATACATTCTTGGGCGAACAGTCGGGTCAAATTGGAGCTGGTGCCTGAAGTTTCAGAGACTGTCTCCATCATCACATCAGCCCCTGATGATGGAGATAGTCAGTTTTCGAAACGTCGGATACAAACTCCTCATTGATACGACTGAAGGTCCGAGAAGAAGACGCTGAATTTGAATGGAATTGTGACAGAAGACAGAGAAATGTTACGTAAGGAAAGTACGAGTAGTAACAAAATAAAAACTCTGTGTAAGATGTGGAATGGGGAGACCAAGGAAACGATGGAAACATAAACCGGAGACGTAACAGACTGTAAGACTTAATATTGAATCCGGGGTAGAGTAGCCGGTATAACGACTGTCTACGGGCTGGACAACTGGGGGGGGAGTCGGAGTTCGAGTCCCAGTAGGGTCAAGAATTTTCTCTTCCCCACAGCGTCCAGACCGGCTCTGGGGCCCGCCCAACCTTCTATCCAAAGGGTACCAGGGGCTTTTTCTCCAGGGGTAAAGTGGCGGGGGCATGAAGCTGACAACTCACCTCCAGCTAATGCCGAGGTTAAGAAAATGTGGATCTATGCATCCACTCCCCAAAACGCCTTCATGGCGTAGTGTTTAATTCATTGAGCACAGGGACAACTTTACCTTGAAAGCTACATTTTTAAATTGTTTTAGGGGTTTGTACTTTCAAACAACGTGTCACACTATCGTCAGGTAAAAAAGGTAAACAATAAAGCTGTCCTTGTAACAGGCCGTAAAGTCCCATAGGGGTGTAATAAGTCGAGATTCCCACATTTTCTAGACAATCGGCTCACAGATGGCGGTAATGTTGTAAGCCTTACGCGTCCGCTGTCCTTTACCTCCCAGGAAGATTCCTAGTATTTATTTCTGTTAGAGGTTGAGTCTACCCGAGGGCCATAGTGCTGCTGGAAGGATTAAGTAAATTAAAAAAAAAATAAATTACCTCATCGGGACTCTAACCCGCGACCTTCAGGCTTGCAGCATAGTGCCTCAACCAACTATTCTACATCGCCAGAGAATTATAAACTTCAAGAACACCACTAACTTATAAAATTTCTTTCTCTTTTATGCGTATATCTTCAAAGTTTGGAATAAAAGAAGTACGTACTTACTTATTCAGAGAGCTGAGCCCTTCTGGAGGAGCCGCTAATTCTGCAGCTACTCAAGAATTTCCCAGCATTTTGTGGAACCCGAAGGTTCATTACCGTGTTCACAAGAGCCCTCCACTGGTTCCTACCCTGAGCCAGATCAATCCAATTCATTCCATCCCATCCAATAAAAGAAGTAGTCATCATAAACTGTAAAAACTGTCAGTTTCATAGAAACGTAAAGGACAGCAGAGGTATGGCTCCACCAGCCTAGAGTGGAGAGCTTCACAATCAAGCCGCCTTACCTCTGGTGGAATAAAATCTTTACGCATTGGATAAGAAGCTGTGTGGGCCTCAGAACCGGCGTAGACGCCGTGAAGAAGAGAAGTATCCTGTAATCACTGCCGGAAATCGAACTCCGGCCGTCAAGCCCGTAGCCCGTTGCATAGCGACTGGGCTATTCGGCAATAATTACTGCTACAATATGCTGCCATGTCGATAAATCATTGTGAAATCATCCACAATTAGTTCCGAATGAAGACATATATATTTATTTGTCTGTATTTTTATTTAACAACACTGTCCATAACACAGACGTAAAGCGTTAAAAGGTAGTTACTGATAAGTTGGCGAGGATTCGAAAGAAGCGGCCTTGAACTAAAAATTTGGTTACTATCCCGGCCGAATAGCCGCGCCACAGCTCGAAGAGGTTAGTCGCTGGCGTCCCACCGCGGCGGCCCGGGTTCGGTCCCGGGTCTGATCAAGTGGGATTTGTGGTGGACAAAGTGGCGCTGTAGCAGGTTTTCTCCGAGTACTTCGGTTTCCCCTGCCAGTCTTCATTCCACCAATTGCTCCACAATCACCCTCACCTATCATCTGGGGCTGGTACAATAGGCCAGAAGTGGCCGCAGTGCAAGGGACTCAGTCCCACCTGCTAGCAATACTAACCCCGCCTAGGTGCCAACTTTAGCGCAATGGATCCCCACGGCCGTTAATCTCGGTTTTCTAGACCGCAGCCGCTACTTTCAATTCAAATAGTTCCTCAATTATCCTCACGAGGCTGAGTGGACCTCGTTCCAGGCCCACCACTTCTCAGAAAATCTTGTAACGCCAGGAATCGAACCCGGGACCTCCGAATTTTTAACCAGGAACTCTGACCACTAGACCACAGAGTCGACACTAACTTCCCCGACAAGCTGCGGTCGCTGGGTAAGTATAGTTAGCTTGCGGACTAAAACCACGGAGGGTTTTCTTCTCGACTTAGGTACACATGAAGGAGATGAAGAAAATCACAAAAACCTCAGTAAAGATTGTCGGTGTCCCGAATGAGATCATCTGCCGAACAGAAGCCAGAAAAAAGAATTAGTCGTTTGTCTGTTCTTCGCCACTGCATTGGTCACAAGCCACCACTGACAGGATGTCATCGCGAAGCACTTATTTGCCTCCCAGCAGTAGAACCCGTTGCATATATTTAATGTTAACATAATTGAATGGAGCGGATTTACATGTATGTAAGTGCAACAAATAATCGTCATTAGTGTAGACATGATAATATTTGTAGTGTTCACACTGCGCAAGGTGATTGCAGCAATACTCATAATTCAGACTCAACTTATGATTGTTTGGACGGCTGGGTCTTGTGTGACTAGCCAAATCCCGGATTATTCCAACAGCTTAGCTCTGACCATACAGCACTCGACAAAACAAACCCAGGTCATTTCCCCTGTTTCATAGCATTCTCCGCTCCTGTCACTTCACGCGCGTTTAGTAAGTCCGCTAAGTTTTGCACGACGAACACCTCCATAATCCGAACTCTTCTCGACTACAGTGAGGGATAAAAAGTAAAGCTGTCCCTTTGCTTAACCATTTAAGCACTACGCCATGAAGGCGTAAGGGTATGTGGATGTATAGATCCATATTTTCTTGACCTCGGCACTAGTTGGAGATGAGTGGTCAGCTTCACACCCCGGCCGCTTTACCCCCGAGGAAAGAGTCCCTGGTACCCATTGGATAGGACGTTGGGTGGACCCCGGAGTCGGCGTGGACGACGTGGAGAAGAGAACATTCTTGACCCTTGCGGAACTCGGCGGCCGCCCAGCCCGTAGCCAATCGTTGTACCGCCTACACTGTCCCAGCTCCACAGTGAAGGTTACCTCAGGTCGGGACCTATGTCGTTTGCTTTCCTCCTGGGTGCTACGTCATATGAAATGAAAGATACTTTCCATGTTATCAGACTAAAGGGACACGGGGTAGTGTGATTGGACAAGGCATTATGCTACAAGCTGGAAGGTCGTGGGCCCGATTCCCGATGAGCTCACTGGATTTTTCTGTTCGCCTAATCCTTCCAGCCGCTCTATGGCCCTCAGGCCGACCCATCCTCTAACAGAAATGAGTACCAGGAATCTTCGTGGAGGTAAATGGCAGCCGGCGTATAAGGCTGACAACATCAACATCGTGTCTGAACCGATTGTCTAGAAAATATGGGAGTCTCGAAGTCTCACAACTTTATGGGCCTCCATGGGCTGTTAACAAGGATAGCTTTGCCTTTCAAACTAAATGGCATAACATCGAAGAACGTATTCATACATGGCCCGCATGGGGAAACATCTTGTATGAAAATCATAGTTACAAGGAACCACTTGTGAGATCTTGTCATAAATTGAATGATAATAGGTCTATCAAAATGGAGTTCGAATTTCAAACAAACTGTCCATGACCTTAATTAAGCGCCACAGAATGAAGACGTATGAGATAGCGGAGATGTAGCTCCACCTCGGTAGTAGATAGAGGTAAGTGGTCAGCTTCAAGTTCCGGCCGCTTTACCCCAGGAGGGGTCACAAATACCCATTGGATAGGAGGCTGGACCCCAGAATCGTTCTGGACGCTGTGGAATAACGAAAAATCCCTTGCCGCTGCCAGGAATCGAACCCCAGCTCTCCATCGCGTAGCCAGACACTATATCAACTGCAATATCCAGGATCTGTATTAAAATGTAGTTTACGTAAACAAATTGATCAAGAGTGACTTGTAGTTTATATACTTGCCTAAGTTTACAGCTTCCCTTAGTTTATCAACAGAGACGACAATTTTCTGCCTATAGTTCGGGTTAGCTTAAAAGTACCCTGAAGTTGGAGGTATAAGATTCCTCCGAGAAATTTGTACATATCCACTGAGCTACTATGCGTCACAACCCGCGATACCTTAATTTTCACATTCCCTGCTAGATGATCTCAATTAGTTATACCTCCCAGAAAGTTGGACCTGTCGGTTGCTTCGCTAGTCGTACTGTTCGAGCTTATTCTTGGCCTCTTTGATTACTATGATCTGGATTATTATATTATGTAGTCTGATAGGTGGATACCAATGTTTATGAGGAATATACTGCTACCATCTTCAGGGTAGAAGTCCCACACTGAAGTTAGAGCCAATATGATATCGGAAACGCTGGTTTCCACGACCTAGGATACACGGCGTTGTAATCCAGAAGACCAAAATATACGCGTAGATCATCACTAGAACCCCTGATCCCAGCCTATAGCAGTTTCATCCCTTTCAACCGTCCAACGTGGCTTCTTCTTACGGGTATGCGTTTGTTCCCTGTAAGTGTGCTGTGGTCCGCCTTCGTGTCTGTGTCCCCAGAATAATACAGGCAATATAATGTTTCATTTCCCTTTTAATGATACGCCAAGTTTCCTCCTCCTTTTCTTTCCTCTTTTATTATTTTTCTTGCTTCTGTCGTATACAACAATTCAAGGACAGGCAAGATGGATCAGTCGGTGCCGCTTCTGACTTTTATTTCCGATCTGCCCGCCGGAACACAGTACAGGGATACCGACTATCCTTATGGTGTTCACGGGTTTCTTCAGTCCTTCCATAAGACGGCCGGGATAGTACCTTAAATTAGTTCACGGCCGCCCCTTTTTATGTCCTTTCTAATCCATCATTCATTAATACACTGTTTAACGAAAGGAAAATACAGTGTCACAAATAAACAATTAGAATAATAACAAATAAAAGCAGTTTAATTAAGGGCTTTATATATTTTACCTATTTTTCGTTCATTCATTCATAAACGGCTCTACAGCCCTTTGTTTTACCCTGTCCTATTCTTCAGTTTCGTAATCATTTTCAACACAGATGGTAGGACTCCTTGGACGAGTGAATTTCACTTATTGCTACTAAGGTAAATTATGAATATACGAGCTGGATATACGGGAACAATAGACTTGGAATTCGGATGCTGAAACCTCTTCTTAAGCTGTCATTTGTAAGATCTATATCAATACAATAACGCGAGATAGATAATATTTATTTTATGAACAATAATGAGGGTGCAGGGTAAATTTATCGCTTAGTTTAATTAATTAAGCACCACTCCATCAATATGTATGGGGGAAGAGCTCCACCTTTCTTGACCTCGGCACTAGATGGAGGTGAGTGGTCAGCTTCACGCAGCGGCCGTTTTACTGCAAAAAATCGTCCCTAGTACCCACTGGACAGAAGGCTTGGTGGGCCTCAGGGTCGGTCTAGACACTGTGGAGTAGAGAAAAATTTCTAGTCCTTATCGGGATTCGAACCCAGGCCGTCCAACTTGTAGCCCATCGCACAAGTTATCCCAGCTCCATGACAATAATGGGCGTTGTACCAGGATTCTGATTACATATGCTTAATTAATCCGCAGAGGAACACTGGAAGTTGCCATTCTCTGGCAATATATGTGTGAGGAATCTCGTACAGCAGACAGGTCAGGAAATGAGGGGTTCAGTTTGTTTACACCTTATAGAGACAAAGAAGTAGGTCTCAGGCCAGAAGACGGCTCCGAAACCGAGCCATAAATCCAGGCAGCATAATTCTGCTGCGAGGCCATATGCTGCTTGTCACCCCAACAATAAAATGTTGCTTGTTCGCTGCGTTATAAACAGAACAAGAAATCACCCTTCGTAGCATAGGCTGGGGGATAGCCTTGAAAACTGTTTTACAGCTACTGCAGGCATTGTGTGACAACAACAGACCGCACCTCGTTCTTACATGCGCTTGCGCCATTCAAGAGCAGAACAGATTTCACATCTAGAGCATTCTTATATGGGAGCCGGGATAGCTCAGATGGGCTATGAGCTGGACAGTTGATGTTCGATTTCCAGTAGAGGCAAGGGATTTTTAGTTTCTCCGCGTAGTCCAGACCGGCTCTGGGGACCACCAAATCTCCTATCCATTGGGTACGGGGGCTTCTTTCCCAGGGGGTAAAGCGGAAGTGGCGTGAAACTGACCACCACCTCCGTCTACAAGGTCAAGCACGGTGAAACTATACTCCATTCCTCATCCGTCTTCATAGAGTTGTGCTTAATTAAAAAAATTCCGTGGTTTTATTCCGCAAGCGAACTATACCGACCGAGCGACCGCCGTTTATCGGCGAAGTTAGTACCAACTTTAGCGGATAGAAGGTGTTGCGTGGTCAGCGAAACGAATCCCCACGGTCGTTAATTTCGGTTTTCTAGACCGGAGTCGCTATTTCCTTGATATAGCTCCTCAATTATCCTCACTAGGCTGAGTGGACACCGTTCCAGACCCACCATTTCTCAGAAAATCTGGTAGCCCCGGGAATCGAACCCGGAACCCTGGATCTGTAGCCGGGAATTAATTAAGCACAAGAATAATATTTTTCATATGAATCCTTCTTGGACCTGTGTGCGGGGCGGAGTTACTGTATTTGTTTGCCAATGTCACTTTCCCAACACGATTACTGTCTTATGGAACGCGACGCAATGGTTTCGTAGATGGTTACCAACATCGCATGAACACGGGTGTCTCCATCTTCTGGAAGATGAGCTCCCCGCGAGAGGGGGGACTTTGTGTGATGTTTAACTCTCAAACGCTAGACATCAGGAGAAAGATTTCTCTTTTTATTTATATAGATTATTATATTCTTCCCCGTTCTAATTGGCTCCTCATTCCCCCTCAATTATTTACTCGTCCTCTTTCTACATTTTCGCTTCTTCCACCTCTTTCTTTCTTACACTTAATTTTCTCTGTTCTTTCCTATTCTTTTATGTTCTCTTATGTATATTTCTCCCTCGTTGGTGTCTCCACCTTATCGTGGTGAGGGGGTTTGAGTATGCCAAGGACCCCGAGAGCTATACCAGCGGTAGCGTAGCTACTGGCAGGGCCTCCCTTGCTGGACAGGTTAAAGGGTAGGCATCAGACGAAGAGAGACACCAAAAACTGATGCCGGAAGCAGCGTCATCAGTAGCGACTTGAAGCACAGAGCAAATGATGCTCGAGATGGTTCAAGTTCGTATAGCAGCAGGCGTGACCAGAGTGGTTTGAACGGCTGCTGTACTGCGATGTGGAAAGCAAATGGAAAAACTACCACATTATCACTTTTCCTGGATAGTCTCTTTCCAAAAACAGAGATACCATATATGCGAGATGTTTCCTCTGGAGGCAAAACAATCCGGAGGTAAACTACTCCCCCAATCGGATCTCCGGGGGGGAGTGTTTCTAGAGGAAATGTCATGCAGGCGTTACAACAAGAAAAAGTGCGAAGATCAGAAGAAACAGCATGGATACAAGATTGGAACATGGAATGTCAGGACCTTGAATCAAGCAGGAAAATTGGAGAATTTGAAAACGGAAATGCAGAAGAATGAAGTGTCTGTGCTAGGTGTCAGCGAAGTGCGGTGGAAAGGACAAGGTGAAATAAGAAGCGGTGATTATACAGTGTATTATTCCGGAGGTGAACGGGCTGAAAGAGGTGTGGCAATAGTGGTGCATAAAAGTGTAGTGAGGAGTGTTGTTAAGAAGATTGCTTGTAATGACAGAATTATTGCTCTGAAGTTAAAGGCGGAACCGGTAGATATACTGATTATACAAGTGTACATGCCAACATCAGAGTATGAAGATGATGAAGTGGAAAAAGTGTATGACACAATTGAAGAAATTCTTCAGGAAGATGGAAGAGGAGACACAAACAGCATCATATTGGGAGACTGGAACAGCATTGTTGGAGATGAACCATATCAGAATATTGTTGGATCACATGGACTAGGAAGACGGAATCACAGAGGTCAAATGCTTATTGACTTTTGTGAACGAAATGGATTGATTGTTACCAACACTTGGTTCAAGAAGCCAAAGAGAAGAATTTACACATGGAAGGCACCTGGGGATTGGAAGAGGCATCAGCTGGACTACATCCTTGTGAAACATCGATTCAGAAACAGTGTGAAGGATGTGAAGACGCTTCCTGGGGCAGACATTGACTCTGACCACAACTTGCTGGTTGCCAAGTTCCGAACCAGGTTGAAGAAAATTATAGGATTTCGAAAGCGCAGACCCAGATGGGATTTGGAGAAGTTATATGCTCAAAGACAAAGCGTGCAAGAGACTCTAGAAGAGAAACTCGGTGCAATTGAAGGTGAAAGCGGAAATGCTGAAGCGCAGTGGAACGATATAAAAGAATGCATGTTAGATACTATCAGTGATTTGGTAGGTAAAGTTGAGAAGATAGCAAGAAAACCATGGGTTACACAGGAGATGATGAGTAAAATGGAGGAGCGAAGGAAATGGAAGAATGTCAACAATGAAGAAGGCAGGAGGAAATACAGGAGACTGAGGAATGAATTGAAAAGAGCCACGGACAGGGCCAAAAAGGAATATCTTGAGAAGATATGTAATGAGATTATGGAATTTCAAAGAACAGGCCGTTATGATTTGATGTACATGAAGACAAAAGAACTAGGATGGAAAGAGAATCATGGGATTCAAAATGTTGGCATCGAAGACTCCCAGGGGAATAGAATAGTAGATCAGAGGCAAGTGCTGAAAATTTGGGAAAATTATATTTCAGAACTATATGATCGACCTAATCGGCCAGAAACCTTAGAAGTTGAACCGGAAGAAGAAGTAGATACAGACGAGAAAGGACCATATATTTTACAAAGTGAGGTGGAAAAAGCTATCAAGGAAATGAGGAAGGGAAAGGCTACAGGAGATGATGATGTACCTGGAGATGTGCTCAAGTTACTGGGAGAAGGTGGTTTGAAAACACTGACAAAACTAATGAACACCATATATGAAAGTGGAGAGTGGCCCAAGGACTTTACAGAAGTTACAATGATTGCCTTAAAGAAAAAGACAAAAGCTACAAAATGCAGCGACCATCGCACAATAAGTCTTATTGCACATACAGCAAAGATAATAGCAAAGATACTTAAAAGAAGAATTGAAAGGAAAATAGAGGATGTACTTGGAGAAGATCAGTTTGGATTTAGAAGAGGAAAAGGAACCAGGGATGCAATTGGGATGATGAGAATTATAGCGGAACGAACTTTGGAGATAGATGAAGAACTGTGTGTTTGCTTCATAGACTGGCAGAAGGCATTTGACCGGGTAAACTGGACCAAATTAATGCAGATCCTGAAAGAAACAGGTATCGATTGGCATGAAAGAAGATTGATTAGCAAATTGTACATGGATCAGAAAGTTAGAGTACGACTGGACAGGGGGGAGACAGGAAGTGTGCAGATTGGAAGAGGAGTTCGACAAGGATGCTGTTTATCACCAATTCTGTTCAACTTGTACAGCGAATGCCTTACCAAGGAAGCTCTGGATGGGCTCGGTGACTTCAAAGTAGGAGGGCAAATTATTCAAACTGTGAAATATGCAGATGACCTTGTGTTAATGGCTAAGGAAGAAACTGTGCTACAGGGCATGATTGATAGACTAATTGAAATTGGAAGGTGCTATGGCATGGAAATGAATGTGGAGAAAACAAAAGTAATGAAAATTTCGAGACAACCAACCCCAGTCACAATAAAGATAGACCAAAAACAAGTGGAGAATGTGAAATGTTTTAAATATTTGGGTAGCTTGTTAACAGATGATGGAAGGTGTACTTGTGAAATTAAATCCAGGATTGCCATGGCAAAAGCTGCATTTAGCAAGAAGAAGAATCTTTTTACCAGCAAATTGGACTTAAATTTGAGGAAGAAACTAGTGAAATGCTACATTTGGAGCATAGCTCTGTATGGGGCTGAAACATGGACACTTAGGGCAGTAGATCAGAAACATCTGGAAAGTTTCGAAATGTGGTGTTGGAGAAGAATGGAGAAGATCAGTTGGACCGATTATGTGAGAAATGAAGAAGTGTTAATTAGAGTCAGTGAGCAGAGGAATATCCTACATGAAATAAGAAAACGGAAGGCTAATTGGATTGGTCATATTTTACGCAGAAACTGCCTTCTAAAAGAAGCTATCGAAGGAAAGATAGATGGGCGGATAGAAGTGACAAGAAGACGAGGAAGAAGACGTAAGAAGATGCTGGATGACCTTGGGGACAGAAGAGGATACTGTCATTTGAAGGAGAAAGCTCTAGATCGCATTAAGTGGAGGAATTGTTTTGAAAGAGACTGTGGACCTGTCGTCTTGACAGATTACTGATGATGATGATGGTGATGTATATTTCTTACTTTGTCTCTCCTCTTCCTTGCCACATTTATTCTGATAGTATCATTCTTTCCTTCATCTCTTTCTACTCTTCTGTCTCTATACATTCCTTTTCTTCCTCATCCTCTTGAATATCGTGGCCTCACGCTAGGTAGCACGAACAGCAGTCGCGGCAAATTCTATGGGCGGTTTAATTTCCCACAAGGGCAAGGTTTTTCGTTACCTCGCCCAAAAGGGCTCTGCTGGGGCTCACCCAGTCAGAGGAAAGAGACCGGAATATGAAGTGAGCTCTTCACATCAGGGATCCCTGCCCTTATGCTATCTCATGGCGAGACGCTTAACTCTGCCTGGACATTACAACCTCCAAACAATATTCCGACATACTTTTACTGTCCTCTTTTTATTCTCTCAGTCACTTCGCCAGGGACCTTATCATGACACCCACCGATCTACGTTAGCCTACGTTTATTTAGCCCATTGCAGTGGTCGCGCGGTCTAAGCCATGAACTATCTTTGCCCGCTCGAACGTTGGGATCGTGGGTTCGAATCCCACATAAGGTATGGATCTCTGTGTATGTTTATTCTGTGTACATATGTAGATGCCTTGAGACGGGCTAATCCCCCATCCAAGGAGTCCTACCGACAGTATAGGATTAAGAAACTGAAAAAAAAAACAAAAAAAAACGGCCAAGGTCCAACATTATGACTGTATAGCTATAGATGGATATATCTTTATTTGTCTGTATATTGTCTCATTAGGAACCGGGATAGCGCAGTCGGTATAACGAGCTGGACTACCGAGGGGTCGGAGTTCGAGTCCCGGTAGGGTCAAGAACTTTCCACGTCGTCCAAACCGGCTCTGGAGCCCACCTAGCCTCCTACGCAATGGGTACCGGGGGTAAAGCGGCCGGCTTGTGACTCTGACCACTCACCTCCAACTAGTGCAGAGGTCAAGAAAACTTGGGTCCATACACCCACTTCCCCATAAGACTTCATGGCGTAGTACTTAACAGGTTAAACACAGGGACAACTTTACCTTATTGTATAATTAAAAATGATCTGAGGCTCGGGATATACAGATCACCGTAGAATGATGAGTACTGAACAATTTACTGGGGAAGAATACATGCTGAAGCTATCGTTGTTCAACTGGAGGCCCTATCCTAGCATCTGCTGGAGTGACAGAAACCCACAATCAGGACAGCCACTCTCCCGATCGAGATATGAACTCGGGACTTCCGAAATGGAAGATGTGCCATCGACTGCAGTGTCCGGCGTCATTCGGTGTGAGCAACATGCTGGAGATGGAGGTACCTGCATAATGAGAAGCTTCACTCCTCATCTAATGTTGCCGGGTTGATCATATCAAGGAGGATGAGATTGGAGCCGCCTGTAGCATGCATGGAAGAGTTGAAATGTGGGTACAAAATTTAGTCCGAAAATATAAAGGGAAGGAGCATTTGGGAAACTCTGGTGTCACTAGGAGGGGACTTTGTTGCAGTAGACTCTATATGTGTGGTGGTCTCGATTCATGCAGCGTCCAACAGCAGAGTCTTGTGAACACAATAAAGAGAATTACTAGCTGAGCGACTAGTAGCTTCTTCAGAAGAGCTTCGTTCCATATGGTTAGGATAATTAACAATGGCAAGTAAATGGACTCATTAATATGTAAGAGAGTTTTAAGTTACTGACTAGTAATGTTCAAATCCGCCGGTCACGGTAGCTTGTTTTCTACTGTGACTGAATTGGTTCTAATTTACAATTGAATTACGAATTACGAATGAATAGGTTCTTATCTGCACGGCCGCTTATATAGTTAGGGGTATCCCAGGAAGTATTTGTTGAGTATTCGTCTCCAGGAACCCACCTCCATGGAAATATGTTTTGTACCGAGTCGTTTCCAAGAAAAGGCCTATAAGTCTCTATATGTTATGATATATTTCAACTTCCTAATATTTTCAATGTTTCCTTAAAATATAGCTATATTTAACTCTAATCTGACCTAATTTAGAAGATTCATTGCATCCATGTCAGAGATACACACGCAACAATAGAAGAACTATGTAAGATTTGAGGCTTTCACGGCGGTGACTATGAAGAAAGCAGTCTTCTGGGATTTGGCACCGTGTATATGTGGTGTTAACCGACGTTTCGGAGGAACGTATCGCCTCCATCTTCAGGGTAGAAGAAAAAATATAAGAAATCTGCAAGCGAAGAGACCGTGAGAACCGGTAAAAGCAGACTGCGATGGAGGCGATACGTTCCTCCGAAACGTCGGTTAACACCACATATACACGGTGCCAAATCCCAGAAGACTGCTTTCTTCAATAGAAGAACTGTTGAACGCGTTATTTTCCGTGAGTTTCATGTTGTATCAAAGGAAAGTAGGCGAGTATTTCTTCCCAGAACTTCTTGTTATGACGTGACGCTGAAGTTGGCATTACAGCAAGGTAGGGGATGCTTTACGGGAAGCAACTTGCCCTTTATACCCTGAGTGGCATTAACTTCTTGTTAATGAGGGCACGAAATGTAAGCTGACACTCACTTTGCGACGTCAGAACAGTATCCTGCTCGGAGTACTCAAGCTGGTGGATGTGCACATCCCCTTCATATCCTGCAGAATATTGGCTTCTAACGGTCCCCGCGCCAAGGTGACCCGGAGCTACTGTCTTGCCACACTCTTAATGGCTACTTGAAAATGTAGGGTAATATGGGGATTGTGCTTTGAACAGGATACCAACATTACATCCCCCAACCGATGCGATTCAGCGTCTTACTTCGTCCTTCAGCCTCTCTTTTTCATATTCCTTTATCGTATTCTACAGCATTCACTTCTACATCACCATCTTCGTCTTCTTAAATTTCCTCATCTTTCCTTTTTCCTTTGTTCCCTTATTATTTCGTCTCTACTTCTTCTTCTTCGCCATCCCATACTTTGTTTTCTTAATTCTCTTTTTAGCACCTTAATCGCTTTCTAATTATCTGTCACTTCTCTGCCGCCTTCATCAGATTTCCCAGTACCTCATCAAAATCACTTTCTGCTTCTTTTCACCTAGTATGCCTTTCCCTTCTTTCTCATCTTCACTCGCTTTATTGCATTCTTATTCAACTTCTTCAGGAAATTCTTCAGCACTTGCTCCATCAGCTTAGTTACTACCTCCTTTCTAAACTTGAATCATCGTCGGAAGCCGGGAGAGCTCAGTCGGCAGATCGGCTGGGCGACAGAAGAGTCGATGTTCGGTTGTCGGGAGAGGCAAGACGTCAGGCAGTCTGTGAGGTCCACCCTGATTCAGAATCAATGGCTATCGGACCTGCAGGGGCATGAGACTGACCACTCGGTTCAGTGCCGATGTTAAGAATGTGTAAGAATTCTACCTCTGCTCTCCTATACGCCTTCATGGAGTGGTGCTTAATTAAATTCAGAGACAGCTTCACGTTTTTACCTTTTAATGATCGTTATTGTTATTATCATTTTGTCTTAATCGAACTTGTTTCCAACTTTCCATTCGTCGGGATTCAGCGTGAGAAAGGAATCAACAGAGTCGGTTGCTACAGCCAGGCGTTTCTCTCAGAACAAAGCGTTAAAATTGCATTTTTGTGTATCTCGTGTAATTATAGAAGGAATGATGAGGACTTCAAAGTCCAGCTACTTCAGTTCTTTCAGAGGACTTCAGACTGCAACTTACTGTGCTCTCAGACGTGAAACTGTATGGTTTATGTAAACAGGTAACAATTTTTCAGAATAATATACTGTTTCCTTCTTCGTGATACGAGATGAAACGATGGCACAAATCTACCAAAATTAATAGTGTCAGATTTCAGAGGGCAGTATGTTCATAATCACTGCTGTGAGAAAATCTCACAAGGCTATGATTGTGAATGTCACAGCTGCTAAAATAATGAAGGTAAAGTAAAAGGTAAAGTTGTCCCCGTGCTTAATTAATTAAGCGCCACCACAGAAAGATCTATGGGGAGTACAGATATAGATCCACCATTCTTGACCTCAGCACAAGATGGACGTGAGTGGTCAGCTTCACGTCGCGGTCGTTTACCCCCAAATAAAGAACTCACCCTACTCATTGGATACAAGGCTGGATGGGCTCCACAACCAGTCTAGACACTGTCTCGTCCCTTCCGGGTATTGAACTCCGGCCGTTCAGCCAGTAGTATTTTGCTGTACCGACTGAGGTAACCCGACATAAAAAAACAAACTCCGTGGCCTGTAGTCCGCAAGCGAACTATAACGACTGAGCGACCGCCGCTTGTAGACGAAGTTAGGCTTGTAAAATAACAAAATATTTAGCTAGTTACCAAACGTTACATGTCGGACAATTATTTTCGGTCTTCTCTGGAAAAATAAAGATGCCTTGTGTGTAGATTTCTGCTGTCCGCCTGTGACCGACAGCGCCTGCGTCATTGGGCAGATTTTGTTACAAGTCAATACTGAGATCTTCCAAAAAAGAGTTGTCAGGTAATTCCAAGCCTGAGACCAATTGATCTATAATAATTCCTGATTTATATATGACCGTGCAGTCTGTTGAAAATCAACTACCTTTTCGGAAAAACATGCGCCCCCCCCTCTTCAGAGCCGTGAAGTAGAAAGCAAAGCCCTGCATCACGCCAGATTTTTGCTTGGCTTGTTCTTCAACCCCGTAAATGGGGGTGTCAAGCTCCTCCGAATCAACAGTTGACTTTCAAAAGACTGAGCAATTTTTATCGTAGAAGGAAGACCTCTTAAAAAGTTTGATTTACATAGCGTAATAAACGGTCCTCTCCGACAATGCCACGTTCACTTTCACAAGAATTGTTGAAATTCGTTATGTGCAACTGTACTAAACGTAACACGAAAATCCAGTTTTCGGCCATATTGATCCAGAACGAAGCCTGGTTCACTTAAGGCCATCAAGTGACATTTCCAAATATCCCATAAACCCTTACACAGATCTTATTACAGTTCCTTATGGACTTCCACTAATTTAATTTTTCCCACATTAATTAAGCTAGAGAAACCTCGAATAAGGAGGTTGGTATTTTTGTGCATTGTATTGTGACATGACGTCTGAACGCCGGGAGGTTACAGTTAGAAAAGCACTGCAGAGACGTCCATTGCTAGTCAACGGCTCACTAAACACGTTTCTGCAGCAACGGATGAGCACGCAATAACAGAGGAACTATTGAAGGTAGTAACTTATATTCGGTCCTTCCCGAAATTTAAAAAGGGAAAATAAGTGATTCGGCATTCATCCCCCGTGTGGAGGCGGGGTCGAATACCTCCATCGTAGACCTGCGAGTCGTAGAAGGCGACGAAAAGGGAAGTCTCGAATCTGAGACAGTCATGATCACGAGTCTCACGGGACTCGGACTATAGAATGACTGCGCTGGCGAGGTTCAGCAGCAATTGTAAACGACAGACCCGTCCTCTCGTCAGAGAGAGCGCCCCAAATCAACAAACCCACAACTGTCTGACAGTAACAAAGATCTTGTCGTAAGCACCAGGTGGGTGCTTTATTCCAAGACAGACTGGCCGACTGACCGTCGGTCGTAACATAAGACTCAGACTCAGAATGGATTAAGTCGGCATTCATTCGTAAGTGTTCAGAGTTCAGTAGCTGAACTGAGTGATAACCGTCTAAGATTCTTTAATAGGAAACGCTTATTGAAAAATTTGCAGAGAAAGAGACATTGTTAAGACCTGTTACCAAGCAACGGCTGGTGAAAGCAGACTTAGAAGTGATTTGTAGTGTGGAAATAAGCAATAGTGTTCTAGTTATTTGTAGTTGCGACCTGTGAGTGGTTAGTAAATCTATCCACCAATCCAGACCTCGTCTATAGTCACTAACACGCGTGACAATAATATTGGGTACACTGTTACCAGTCTTGTTAAACAATAACATAGCTTATCGCGAATTAATAAACATTAATTAATTTTATGCAGCAGAGGAGCTATAACCTCTCAGTTTGTCATGAAATTCCAGAGTCATTAAAGTATTCAGGAGAGTCATGTGACTTAGTTCATTTCTTTATCTTTTTCCAGACATGAACTTGGGGAAATACCTCCCAGCGACTGCACGGTAATTACTGCACTAACAATACGGGCGAAGAGATCTCTACTTTCGCTTCGTAGCGAACGAAAAAAAGAAATCGGGAATGAAGCGCAAAATCGCAGAGTTCCGTGGCTGACAAGAGAATTGCATTCTATACATAGGGCTTTGTTGCCTGCAAACATAAACACACACACCGTTTTGTGTAAGGAAAGCTGCACAAGAAGGCATGCAGATTATTACGATCTATCGTCAGCCGAGTGTGTTTTTGTTACAACAATTGACTCTTTCTTCCTCGCATGTGGGTTCGTTGCGAACTTCCGGTTCAGACAGAACCACCCCTGTCACTCCCCCAGCAGCATCCCTCCTGTTGCTATGGTAATAGCATCCCCTTAAGTGCTGTATATTCGGGTAAAAGACCGTCCTCGCACGAGCCAGGACTCTTACGAAGCCTGAGGCAAAACACGGCGTGATGTCCCTCATGTCAGATCGTGTTTTGAAATTATGAAAGACTTTACAACAGACGATACACTGTACGGGTACTGGTACAGGGAATTTATGTCATTTCTCCCTCTTAATCCTCATATTCGTCAGGAGGTTCCGTAGATGGAAACTCATGATTCTATGATATTCAAACCATATTGCTCTTATCATCAGAACAGTTCAATCAGCGCAGCGCCTAAAATAAGGCGACCTGGATTCGATTTCTGGCGGGGCAGATATCACTGCCTTGGTCACAACATCCAAACTAATCCTGGCACCAAGCAATGCTTGAATATGGCACTTTCTTCGGAAGTAACAAGCCGGAGCGTGAAACTGGACAATCCTTTCCGTCTAAAATGTAGTTTAAAAGTACGCCTACCTTTATCTACACTCCTTTCTACGCCTTCATAGCGTGAGACTTAATCACAATGACACATTTATTTCGATCTATAATTTAATATTACTTTCCATGGGGGCACGCGGTAGCGTAGTTTATTGAGGAACTATGCTACATGCCGGAAGGTAGAGGGTTCAGGTTCCGATGATGATTTTTTTTTTTCGATTTACCTGATCCTTCCAGCCGCACTATGGCCCTGGGGTCGACTCAGCATCTAACAGAAATGAGTACAAGGAATCTTCCAGGGGTTAAAGGACGGCCGGCGCTTAAGGCTCACAACCTCACCGTCGTCTGTGAGCCAGTTATCTAGAGAAAATGTGGGAGCCTCGACGTCTCACAATCCTACGGGCTTTCACGGCCTGTTACACGGATAGCTTTACCTTTTTATTACCTTTATTTTTTTTTTAATGTAATTTGTCAAAGAAAATGTTGTACTTACACTTTGACACATATTGTGATATGTTAACGCATTGCCAGGCAACAGCTCGATGAACACCCCGCGATACGCGCACGCAAAATATGATGAATGTTTATAGCTCGTTGCTAGGTAACAGTCAGTTCATCCCAGTCTTTGCTTGATTTAATGTAAGCCTAATTAAGACAAAGCGCCTAATTTGTACACAGCGACCCCGAACTTGATGCTTTATTCTCAACAAGGATGATGACTTGCGTTTATTTATTGTGCGTATATGAAATCATATAGCTTGATTGGGGAAGCTATCCCCTTTGCGGCGACTCCCTTCAAAAGCAAACAACTGTCATATGCAGGGATGGTCAGGGGTTTTGCTTGCATTTGTAACGTGTCGTTGGTACCCATACAGAAAACAGTTGAACGCTCACTCATTACCGGCGTGTGGCGGGGAACAGCCGGATGCAGTCATTTCTTTTATTAAAAAGGAAAGCAGCGTGGTCAATATTAAACGGACTCACAATAGGCTGCTAATAGGAGCATGAATTCTTCACAACACATATTCATTTCTAGCAAAACTGAACCTTAAGTTAACCAAAGGTTTCCATTGTTGAGCACTGTGGATCTCTGAATGCATAAGGGTCATGATGACAAACGCATGCCAAGTCGAGCAATTGGGCAACGAAGCGTGAAATATACAATGTCCTCGCTGAGGCACTATGTTACAAGACGGAAGGTCGCGGGTTCAAGTCCCGATGAAGTCACTGGATTTTTTCAATTGACCTAATCCTTCCAGCCGCACTAGGCCTTGGGGTTTACTCAGCCTCTAATAGAAATGAGTACCAGGAACTACCGTATTTACGCATGTATAGGCCGCGTGCGTGTATAGGCCGCAGCACAATTTTCAGACAGAAATTATAGAAAAAATAATTTTCTTGGAACATTATTTCAGGAGTATTACACTCTGTACTACTAATTATGAATATATATTTTTTTAATGAAGTGTGATTTCGAATATTTCGAATATAAGCCGCACCCCAGTTTTCCTCTTGAATTTTTGGCAAAAAATGTGCGGCCTATACATGCGTAAATATGGTAGTTAAATAATTTTCCTGGGGAGTAAAGCGCGACCGGCGCGTAAGGCTGACAACCTTACCGCCATCTTTGAGCCGATTGTCTAGATAATGTGGGATCCTCAACGTCTCACAACCCTATCGGCCTTCACGGCCTGGTACAGGGATAGCTTTACTTTTACTTACTTTACCTATCTGAAGCTACAGCCATTCATAAACCCTTATTCTTTTTTAAATTACTTTGAACGACTTGCTGAAGTTGTTGGAATTATTCGAGTTAACACACTGGAACCGACAAAAACAATCTCCATTCTAAATTAATTAACTCAAAAACGAAAAGATTCACAGACAAATACGCGCAAGAAACAGCACTTCCTTTCGTTATTTCTTACGAGTATGTTGCTATGGAGGCGATGGTGCAATCTATACAGAGCCATCTGGAGGCTACAGTTCGGCGATCTCCTATCAACCATTAAACTCTATGCAAGGCAACGGCCACAAAATAACCGTCGAGGAGGGGGAGTCTTCCGTAATTTCGTGCCGGTCAATGAACCACGGAGCCACAGGTCATCTGTTGATTCCAAGACATGGAACACGAATAAACGAGACAAGAAATGCATATACATTTTGGTCTGGAAGCCACAAAAAAAGACCTCTTAGGAATCGATACGCAGACGGCAAGGTATCACTGAATGAACGTAGGTTGTAAGAATATGTCTTGAGTTGGAGAAAGCGGTCTTCTGGGATTTGGCACCGTGTATAAGTGGTGTTATACACTTATACACGGTGCCAAATCCCAGAAGACTGCTTTCTTCATAGTCACCGCCGTGAAAGCCTCAAATCTTACATGTCTTGAGTTGATTTGTGTAAGGCAGAGATTCCAAAACTTTATATTTATTTATATTTATTTTTTTAATTCTAGTGGGGTGGGACTAAGTCCCTTGTACTGCGGTCACTTCTGGCCTATTGTACCAGCCCCAGATGATAGGTGAGGTTGATGGTGGAGGAATACATTAGAAGTAACAAACCGTGGTACTTTCGTCCTCAGGCGTCCATCCAGCCAAAAAATCAGTTCCATTTTGCTCATTTAAACTTTAATATTTACTGAGAAGGTCAAGAAACCCTCAACTTTCATTGATCTCTAAGGCTCATTGCCGTGTACACAAATGTACCTTGTCGTCAGCCAATTTAATCCACTCACATCCCTCGTAACTCCCCTTCACTTTCTCATATATAACCGTGCACTAAAAGGTAAATACGTCCTTATGCTTAACTAATTAAGCACTATGTCATGAAGACGTATGGGAGAGTTGAGGTATGGCTCCATCATTCTTGACCTCGTCACTAGATGGAGCTTCACGCCCCGGCTGCTTTTCCCAAAGGGGATGGAATCCCGGTACCCATCTGATAGGAGGCTGGGTGGGCTCCCGAGCCAATCTGGGCAACTTTGAGTGGAGGAAACTCTCTTACTCCTACCGGAAATCGAACCACGACCGTCCAACCTGTAGTCCGTCGCTGTACCGGCTCTACATTATCTTATGTAGTACAGATGAGAAAGTACTGTAATAATTAAAGAAACTATCTCGAGATTTTGAAGGATTTACAGGCTTTCATCCATAATGATTAAGAAAAACTGGTTTTTGATACGCCATCAGTAGAACTGTGGGCCTCGCTAGCGCTTCAGCGATTAATGGATTTCGTAGATATTCGATATTCAAGGATTTACTAACAGTCGGTGGGCTCAGGGTGTATCTCAACTTTCCATTCCCAAAAATAGGGACCCTTCAAATGGGCTTAGACTTCGATCCTGAAGGTGGATGTGGCATGTTTCCCAAAACGTCGGGTCCTCTCCGAACTACATGGCGTTACAATCAAGAAGACTATACTCTACATAGTGAGAGCCGTGAGAACCTCAAATCCGAAATGAGAGACAATCTTGGCTCGGATGTATGAAGTTAATCCAGCAAAGACTAGTTACGGCCTTCTTGTATTTTCCATCAAGCCACTAGGAGTGCCTTGGGCATGGTCAAATATAAATAATTAAGTAAAACTCTGCATTCACTCCAAACCTAATGATTCCAGCTTACAGTCACAATGGAAATTATCAACGGTACTGCAAGAACTGAGTCACTATATTACTTTCGAAATAAAAACTTTTGTCGTGCTTTTATGCGAAACAGTGGGTAAATCAAAATCTGATTTAGGAGGAAATTAAGAGGAGATTGAACTCGGGTATTGCTTGTTACCGTTCAGTCCAGAACCTTTTGTCTTTCGTCTGCTGTCTAAAAACATAAAAATTAGAATATATAAAACTATAATTTTGTTTGTGGTTCTGTATGCGTGTGAAACTTGGTCTCTGAGTTTAAAGGAGGACACAGACTGAAGGTGTTTGAGAACAGGGTCTTGAGGAGAATATTTGGACCGAAGAGAGATGAAGTGACAGGAGGTTGGAGAAAACTGCATAATGAGGAGCTTCATGACTTGTACTCTTCTCCAAGTATAATTAGAATGATCAAGTCAGGGAGAATGAAGTCGGCGGGACATGTAGCACGAATGGGGAAGAAGGGGAATGCGTATAGGATATCGGTGGGAAAGCCAGAAGAAAAGAGACCACTGGGAAGACCAAGGCGTAGGTGGGTGGACAATGTCAAAATGGATCTTAGAGTGATAGGATGGGTTGGTATGGATTGGATTCATCTGGCTCAGGATAGGGACCAGTGGAGGGCTCTTGTGAACATGGTAACGAACCTTCGGGTTCCATAAAATGCTGGGAAATTCTTGAGTAGCTGCAGAATTGGCGGCTCCTCAAGGAGGGCTTAGCTCCGTGAGCAAGTAAGTGTAGCAAGTATTAGTACCTAACTACTGATGGGACACGTGTTTCTTCATATTTCTTACTACGATTCATGTATTTTTGTGCAACTCATGAGAACAATGGGTATCTCTGTCTGTCTGTTTATGGCTCCAGAGCCCTTTGTTGGACCTTGACCGATTTTTCAGTTTCTTGATCTTTTACACAGATGTTAGGACCACCTGGACGGGGGATCAGTCCGTCGCAAGCCTGCTACCTACACACAGAACAGCATGCAAACAGAATAAACGCACACAGACATCTACGCCTCAAGTGGGACTCGAACCCACGATCCCAGTGTTCGAGCGGGCGAAGACAGTGCATGCCTTAGAGAGCGGCTACTGTGACCGGCACAGCGGGTTTTATAAGTAAAATAATAGAGAGAGACGTCGAGGAGCTCACAGTAGCTCATCTGTTCAAGACATCCCTGCAATTTATGGACCACGAAGGTTTATACTAATGTTTCCAAGTCTTGTGCCCTTTGCATCATGTTGTTGCAAGCCGCAGGAACTCAAGAATTGCATGAGGTCTGTGATTCTGACGGAGGTGCCCACGAAGGTCTCTTGTTATGACGCCGTACAGTGTAGTATTTCGGAGCACCGTTTTTTTCATCCCTTTACAGTGTAGTATTGGTTGTAACTACACGAGAAACGAGACTTCAAAAAACACCTCTGACTCTTACAAGTTTCGACAAGTTTCATCTAATTAATTTCAGCTGTGAACTGGTTTCATGTGCGTACAACAAAACAGTAGAGTATGAAAATAACTGCCCTGACACCTGGATATGTGAAGGCTGCTTGTCCGGGCCATTTCGCTATTTCTGACGGTATAATATTGTCACGTATCGCTGGGTTGACGTGACTAATAATAATGGGTGCTGGATCTGATGACTAGGTTCAGTGGCGCTTCTCTACAATCACAGGGGGCACGCGGTAGCGTAGTTGGTTGAGGTACTATGCTACAAGCCGGAAGGTCGCAGGTTCAATTCCCGATGAGATCACTGAACGTTTTAAATTGACCTAATCCTTCCAGCTGCAATATGGCCCTGGACTCGACGCAGCCTCTAACAGAAATGAGTACCACAAAGATTTCTGGGGGGTAAAGGGGGGCCGGCGCGTAACGCTGACAACATTACCGCCATCTGTGAGCCGATTTTCTAGAAAATGTGGGAGCCTCCACCTCTCACGCTCCTATGGCTTTTCACGGCCTGTTACAAGGATAGCTTTATCTTTTTCTACCTCTACAATTACAGTCAATTATAACAGCTCACACACTGAGCTCCTTGTGAACGACGCTTGCATTGCGAATCTCTATGCAGAATCTCTCACTAATTTCTCACTGCCTTGAATGCACGAATGTACTCCCTTTTATATCTGCCACGCGACCCGAACAGAAATCACCGCCTCCAAGGATTCCACTACTGTTCTCCATCAAGGTGTTGTGCCGGACATCTTGTGATTAGTGACTTTCTGCCTGGTAACAACTTTTTGCTGCTATTCGTTGTAACGCAAAGTAGTTTCTATTAATATTGGTTGCCGCTGAAACATGGACGTCTGTTCCGTCTCCACCAATCCGGCTTTCAGCCGTCTTGCTCACAATATTAAATCATATTTGGCTTCAGAAGTCCAACGGGAAGGCAAAAATAGTCCGTAAACTTCGTTTAGCAGTAGCACAATTAGATGAAGGACAGAACGCAGAAACGAAACCAGGCACCGCACATAACAATCCTGCAAAGTAATCTTTCTGTTGAATTTAGGTTTCAGGATAGACTGACACAGCCGACAGGAAAGTCCAGTGATAGAGTTCACTCTTCTCTACCGCATAGCTCTGTCTTCGTATCGCTGCGGTACCAGTTTTGCCGTGCAAACAAACTGTCAGTTTTGTTGCAATTGAAAACGAGAGCTCTGTCGTGCTTAAGTCACCACGCCCAGACATCACAGAAGCACACACTATGTCTTGTTAACTGAAAGGCAGATCCAGATGTGGTTCTTGAAACAATGAAGTCAAAACCTTGAGCTAACATTACATAGCCAGATCACAGAACATAAATTCGTAGCAATGTATGATTTTACCTACGTGTTGAATAATAATTTCGAGTACAGAGAAATACATTTTATCCTACTCGTCTGCATCATGCATTAGGCCCCAAGGCCTGCTGTGGCACAACGTTCAAATTCAAAAGGTCTTTGATTTACTGGAATCTGAAGTCGATGAACACAGAATTTCAACGCTGTCGGGAATATTTTGAGGGTATTTGCAGGATACCTCAAGTTTTACGAGTATCACTGGAAGGCAGACAATATGTAGGCTTCATAACATTAGCGGAGGTACATATGTACCTTCAATGGTAATTTTCGCCTGGAAGAGCTTCAGCGAACAGATCGTGAAGGGCACTCCCACAGGAGTTTCGTAGAATGGGTATCTAGCTCATTAAGAGAAACGACACATTCCAGAAAACTGTAATCTTAACAGTCGTCACACTCAGAACCTCATGTCTCACAAAGATTCAGCGGCAGAGAGAAGCAGACTGAAAAGTTTCCTCTGGATTTTAATACCATGAGACACCGACGTTTTGGAGTAATATGTCGCTTCCATCTTCAGGGTTAAGGAGTAAGCCAAGCGAGAAACAAGCAAAAGTAGACGGATAGTAGAGGGTTTAAACTGCACCTTGCAGCATGCTTCTTGCTCGTTTCCTGTTTGGCTTACGCTTCCACCCTGAAGATGAGGGTGGCATGTCCCTGGATGCGCCGGTCTCTATCCGAACTCCTCAGTCACTGCCGTGAGGACCTCAAAGCTAGATACTTTATGTCGCGCACGTGCGGTAAGAACGCCTAAATATGCATCACGTTTATTAGTGAGTGTGGACCTCCTTATGTCCGACCGCCCCTACTCCATTCAGACTTGTACAGTCCCTGTCGTTCCGGCTGCCTGGCTCGTGGTCACGTGACCAAGTGCGTCTTGTGATGCAGACAACGCGCTGGGGTGGAAGTGTATGCCGCTTGCATATCATTAGGGGCCCTCAGGTTTAATTGTTAACTCCCCCTCAAGAGCATGCGGTGGTCTCCGAGAGCCGTTCATACAACACAGCTGCACCGTCCGGAAATACAGCTCATCCAGCAACCAATATAAACATAGTGTTCAACATCTATAGCATAAAAGGGCGTCATTGAACAATACATATTTTCATAGTATCAGGTGTCACATGACCCTTCTCCTTCATTCTCCGCAACATCCTCAATTTGGATAGTACGCTAATAACAGGCTCAAGGTTTGGAGGTAAAAGGGTAAAGTTGTCCTTGTACGTTATGAAAACGTATGGAAGAGTATAGCTCCACTATTCTTGAGCTCGGCGCTAGATTGGGGTGAGTGGTGAGTGGTCAGCTTCACGCTAGGAGAGAGACAGCCACCCACCGGTAGCAGTTGGATTGGAGGAACCAGTCTCGACGCTGTGGAGAAGAGAACAATTTCTTCTCTCCGGCCGTCCAGCCTATACCGACAGAACTATCCCGGTTTCCAAGCCTTGTAGGCCTGCTCCTAGCGTTCAGCGCACACGATATAAACATTACAACAGCCTAAAGTTACCTGCTGTCATTACGTTTCTACAAATGTCAAATGTCGAAGCTGATGAGAATTACCTTCAGAGACGAATATTCAATGATTTCTTGATTGCTTCCTGTGAGAATATGCTAAGAACATTATTTACAAGATCCCGTGACCTCCACCGATTAACTGAAATTTGTTGCTGCGATCGAAACAGTTACACCGAAAATGCTGGAGAACACTTGAAGGAAAATTGAATACCGCTTGAACATTTTACGTGCATTGAAAAAGGCATGCATGTTGAAGTTATTTAAATTAATTCTATACGTAATAAAACTTTTTGAGATATATTTTCTTATCTCTTAAGCAGTTCTACTCTGAGTTTTTCGATTTGAAAATTACAAGCCACGGAAATCCCAATAATAATTTAGAATCACCTTGTGTAATTCCCAAATAGAGCTGTAGTACCTCGTCAGCCATCGTTCTTAGCTCAAGAGAAGACACTGTACAGCTCGTATAGATATATAATTATATTTTTTTCTGGGTTATTTAACGACGTTTCCAGTATCGAGACTCTGTAGTGTTGGGTGACATAATGAGAGATGAGTGATGAATTGGAAAGGATTTGGAAGGATGCGGTCATGGCGTAATCGAGATAGTAGCCTATCCTAGAATTTGCCTGGAGCAGTGGTTTTCAGCATATGGGTCGCAGGGAACACTGAGATTTGTCACGAATATATTACCAAATCACTTATTTTTCCTATTTTATGAAGGCGATAAAGGCGAAGGCGTGTGGAAAAGTAATTAATATCTAGAGTTCGTCCTCGTGCAGTTGCTTTCCGTTGTGTATTCGGGTCACGTATTTTTCCATGTAATATCTGTGTTGTCTTGAACGTTATTACGTAACAATCCAGCTTCTTTAATAGCTATTAACTGTTCGTAAGGCGGACTTCACAGCGGTGATCAGACTGTGTTAATCATTGTCTCTGCATCTACGGTCCCGATTGGTCTGGGTTTCTTTCCTTGTCCCCATGTAAGACACAATCCAAGAATTATTGTTAGAGCCCTTGTACTATTTTATGACTACACGCCTGTACATTCCACTTCTTATCTTATGTAGCACTTAAAATTTCCAGTTCATTCCATTTCTCTTCACAACCGGACAACACGTTAAGGTTCCAGCAGTGGAATCAGAGTTTCCAGTTTCGCAACAATGGTATTTGTCGGCGCTTATCTTTCGCATTAGAGTTTCCAGTTTCGCAACAATGGCATTTGTCGGCGCTTATCTTTCGCATTAGAGTTTTCTGTTTCGCAACAATGACATTTGTCGGCGCTTATCTTTCGCATTAGAGTTTCCAGTTTCGCAACAATGGCATTTGTCGGCGCTTATCTTTCGCATTAGTTTCCAGTTTCGCAACAGTGGCATTTGTCGGCGCTTATCTTTCGCATTAGAGTTTCCAGTTTCGCAACAATGGCATTTGTCGAGGCTGATCTTTCGCTTTAACTGACAGTGTCAGTACTGTACAGGTCACTTCACTGAGTTTCCGTGCCTGAGTTGTGTTGTGAAAAGCGGAACCATCCAAATAGGTGAGTGTTTGGCTTCCATAATGATATCGTTTCAGCTTTTAATAAAAAGATTACAGAGAAATCTGAATAAGTAATGTATTTCAGTGTCTTTGTTTCATAAATGTGTAAGCATATAAGGTTCACTTCATTTTCATTTTTGCATTGGATCGTGAGTTTGCTATCCATCCACCCACCCATCATATATATCCTGTCTGTGTCTGTCTGTCTGTCTACCTACTACTTACGTACATATCTACGTATATCTGTCTCTCTATCTACGAGTATCTATGGCTCTGTAGCCCTTTGTTGGACCTTGGCCGCTTTTTCTGTCTCTTAATCCTATACACAGACAGTTGTACTTCTTGGACGGGGGATCAGCGCATCGCAAGGCCGCTACCTGCACACATAACAACACAAACAAAGAATAAACACACATAGACATCAACGCCTTTATGGGATTCGAACCCACAATCCCAGCGTTCAAGCGAGTGAAGACAGTTCATGCCTCAGACCAAGCAACCACTGTGATCGGCCGTGAGTCTACTAAATTACGAAAATTGGGTTGCCGTGGTGAAAAACTTGACAACTACTGGCCTGGAGGGCCTGAGGAATATGACGAAAGACCTCAATAAGAATGGATCACGTCGTGGCCGTTAGCTGCATTAGCGGCTTGTCAATAAGGGGCCATATTAGGAACGACATTATAACTAGTCAGCTTTGACAATTCAGGGACGCGGAAGATATCTAAATACACAGGGAACAACGGAGAGACCAACTACTGAAAACAGACAACACCAGACTTCCGAAGGTATGAAATTATTATAAACTGGAGGGCATGAGAGTGCTGGAAGTCCAGAGAAGAAATGAACTAAGTTTTAGTCCCAGAACGGCCCGTGAAGGCCGAATATTTCTCTGTGCAATGCAGGATGAATGTGTCTGTATATTTTAAAGAGAATGAAAGCACAAAATGTCAGAGACCATAATTTGTATGGCGACGTACAATACCTCTCACTTCAGACGTGAGCCCGAATAACACGTCCAGGAAACTGATTTCAGAGTGAAAGAACAAAAATCCGTCAACCTGTCCTCACAATGCAGCCATACACTGAACTATATACACACACACACGCGGATAAACAGTCACTTGCGGGGCACCTCAGCTGAAGGAACTGAAGTAAGTTTGAATGTGTTGCGGCCGCGCCATAGCTTAAGCAGTTAGTCGCTGGCCCGGGTTCGATCCCGGGTCTGATGAAGTGGGATTTGTGGTGGACAAAGTGGCGCCGGGGCAGGTTTTCTCCCAGTACTTCGGTTTCCCCTGCCAATCTTCATTCCACCAATGGCTCCACAATCACCCTCACCTATCATCTGGAGCTGGTACAATAGGCCAGAAATGGCCGCTGTACAAGGGACTTAGTCCCACCCCACTAGCAACAAAAAAAGTCTGAATGTGAACAACATTGCGATGTGTTCAGGAGATTTCAGGCTCGAAACGGGATACTTTAGTCAATGTAGCTTCTAGGATATCGGCTAGACCACCGATAAATCCGGGTTCGATCCCCAGCAGTGGAGAATAATCGTCCACACCGGCTTTAGGGCGTACCAAGCTTCCTATACGACGGGTACCTGGGGCTCTTCCCCCGGGGATAAATAATCAGAACCGTGAACCTGGCCGCTCTCCCCCATCAAGTAATGAGGTTAAGATTCGAGAATCCATACCTCCACTCCCCCATACGTCTTCATGGCGTGGTGATTATTAAGCACAAGAACAACTTGTCATTTTACCTCATCCGGGTTGGAATATAAATCTTGAGATAGGCAAACTTACAGAAGCTTTACGTAATTTTACTCAGTCTTTACAAGCTATAAAACAGATACATCATTCCTAGTTCAGCTTTCACAATTGTCTTATCATTCGAAGCTTCATATTCTGTTATGAAGAAGGGCGGTAATCGTGACGAAGATTGTGAAACCATCCACACCCTGATTGGGATTCAGATTGAGGCCAAACAGCCCTGCATTTGACTTAGAAAGCTTGGGAACCAGCCACCTTGCCTCTTCGACCTGTACGTGTATTACCATAGCTGGGGGACGGTTCTCACATAAGAACAGGTTTCCCGGCTTCTCTTACAAAACGCTCACCTATTCTTCCTCTCCTTAAAAGGCTCGTATACATGTCCATTCAAGCTATCCGTGTTCCTTCTCGGGTGGAAAAGTCCCTTATAAACTTCAGTTCGGCAGCTGAGCCCAGTAGATCATTACTAGCGTGTCTGCACCCATTCTTTAGGTTTCCGGGGACGGCCAGGCTTTCTTTAGATATTGTCGACATATAAATGATGGGGTTCCTCAGGCAGTTTCATAGTCGTTCAGCGTTCCGTGTTTTTACAATGCCGGTGAAGTAGGCGTAAAGATTTGGCAGCTGTTACTTCAAGAAGGATGCTGACGAGGATCAAGAAATCTACATGGAAATGTGCCTTAGTTTCAAGCTACACAACTAATAATATAGTGGCCGAATCCAAAGGTTCGACCCTGCCCGGTACTGGACAATATCCTGAATCATACATACCTTCCTTAAAGGATATGAGGTGAGTCTGAAAAGTACCACTTTCTGGGATACAAGATCGAGAAGTCTCGGGACAGTCAACCTCAATTCCTGAGGAACACAGAGGTTACTTGAAGATGGAGGAAGTATGTTTCGCTGAAACGTCGGCTGATTTTTACTGGATTACACGGCGTTATATCCTAGAATACAGGGCTCTTCCTTCCATCTCATCTCAGGTCTTCCAACCATATGTCTCCCACGAAGTTTCTCCGATAAATCTCGGAAAGTATTCTTTGTCTTCTAAGTTAATCACAGATTCCTAGAGTTTACTGTCTCAACGGAACGCGACATGTACTGGCCTTCTCCCATGAAGCTGCATTTCTTTTTGTTTTTCACTCTCTCACTTCATCCCTTCTCCATAACTTCCTTTACGCAGGACAATGGTTTCATACCGACTGGGATAGCTCACTAGGTATTGCAACGAGCTTCTGGCTGGACAGCCTGCGTTTGATTCCAGGCAGGGACAAGATTTTTTCTCCCTTCATAGCGTCCAGAAGACCGGCTCTGGGGCCTACGCAGCCTCCTATCCAATGAGTATCGGGTGCTATTTGCTTGGGGATAAAGCAGCAGGGGCCTCAGACTGACCAGTCACCTCCAACTAGCGCAGAGGTCAAAAACGTGGATCTATACATCCACTTCCCCATACGTCTCCATGGGGCAGTGCTTAAGTAAATAAGCACAGGAGTATATTTTATCTTTTACTGTTTTCACACATTTGTAATTTATGCCCTTTCGTGAAAGTAAGACACCACGTTTCACACCAATACAAAAGAATTGATAGAACTAGTATTTTTTTAAACAATTCCCCAGCATTTTGTAATAGGAGTGGAATGATAATCGGTTTAAAATTGAACAGTAATCAGTGTTTCCATGATCTATTCTTCTTTTAGTTTTATTGTCAACCTCATCTATTTGTTGTTCCAGTTAGGTCTTGGTATATTCTCGAATGGCTTACCACGCACAGCTGCACTATATTGATTTTGATTGCATGGGACATAAATTATTTAGTGTTACCTCTGACTGTTTTAGACTAATATACTTATTGGCATGTAGAAGTATAACTTTGTTAGGTCTATAACATTTATATTCGCCCCCCCCCTTCCAAATTTACATCTGCATTAGACTCCTGGTTTAGGTCCTTCAATTCTAGCCTTTTCTATTTTTCTTAAGGCGCGTCCACATTACTCGTGCTCGTGTGACTCGCTATGCTCGCGAGTAATGTGGACGATATGACAAGTCACGAGACAAGCAAATTTTAAAATTTTAATTTAAAAACTATAGCCAATAAATTAAAATACTACAGCCTATACACACTACGAGTAAATATGTGATGTTGAATGTTTAGGGGCTCGGACGGGAGGAGCCGCGAACACTTCGCTGAGAACAGTCGCGTGGTAGGAAGGTGACGCGTTGGAGTCAGATGTCTTCCTCTTTTGTAAGCGTGAGTACTTGCCTGTGTTAGGACCACTGATGGTTGTCAATATATGATTCTGGTTCATTAATCGGTTCTTAGGATAAAATTGGTTAAATTATTTTAGCGTATTATGGACAGTTAAATGTAGGAATTTAAAACCAGGGGTTTAATCGAAGTTTCTGTGTGTATTGACAGGTTGTCCGTTGTAATGGCGTTTTATTTCATTATATATTACTTTACTGTTGTTGGTGAGTACTCGAGTTATTTGTGGATTCTCCGAGTGCAGCATGCTTTCCACCGCACAGGTTAAGAGTTATCTACGAATGTCCGATAGGGTGTCAGTACAGTCACTGACCCCTATCGGGGCACATTAGAGACTGACTGACTAGACTGGAGTTTCAGAACCACTTAGGCCTATATAAAAACCTGCCGTTGAACGTGATCGTGAGCCAGTTCAATCCTTACATTTCCTTATATTTTTCTTCGAAAACATCGCATTATTATTATTATCCCTTAATTTCTTTTATTTCGCCAAATGGGCGCTTCTCCAAAGGTTTCGCCGTAAAAATTCTGTATTCAGTTCTTGGTTGTCTCCTTGTCCCCTGTTCCTTAATTCAAACAAAAATACTGCATGAGAAGCAGTTTTACTCATGGAGTTGCCCGGTAAGATCTCTATATGATTCACTTCCGAGAGGTGCTGGTACTCTGGTACTGTTTTCCGTAGTACGTTGCTTCATGCACTTGTACCTTATGTTCTCCCATTGAAAATGCGGGTTCAAGTCCCGATGAGGCCATTGGATTTTTTTTTCAGTTGACCTAATACTTCCAGCGGCACTATGGCCCTGGGGTCGACTCAGCCTTTAACAAAAATGAGTACCAGGAATTAATTAAATAATCTTCCTGGGGAGTAAAGCGCGGCCGGAGCGTAAGGCTGACCTTACCGCCATCTTTGAGCCGCTAGACGTTGTGGGACCCTCAACGTCTCATAACCGTATGGGCCTTCACGGCCTGTTACAGGGATAGCTTTACTTTTCTTTTACACTGAAAGCTTCGCAAAAACAAAATATACAACACTTTAGTTTTTTATATTACAAGACACTTAAGCCTGTTTTAAACAATAAAGGACGTAAATGAATATGACAAGTTTTTCCTAAATTTAATTCTTCATAATTCTCCAGTGGAAATGTCGTTTTCACTGTTTGTTTTCCAAGACAGCAAGAAACACGGCAGTAAGTTACCAGTAACATGAAGTAATTTAGAATAAAATGACATAATCAAATGACCGTCACCATCTCGTCATATGACTCACACCATGCAAACATGAGAAACACGTCCCTACTCAACGCCGCGTTCCCAGATTCTTGTAATTTCTCAGAAATGAAATGATCTGAGAGTTGAATCAATAAGTGCATTATACAGCCTAAGTTAGATTTCCGGCAGAGGCTTAGATATTCTCCTATTCGCTTCACTTTATCCTCTTCAAGAGCCCAATAAACACGGGGATAACTGCAGTTTCATTCCTTCGCAAGCAGACATGAAGTGGAATGGAAAGCAGATTTTCATATTTATATTTCCAACCACAGTATTTAATTTTCCTATTTCCTGTTTATGGCATTATAAATATTCTGAAAGAGTGTGCTTCTGTCAGCGAACCCACGATTGGGAACCTCTTGTTTATGTTATATTCCATCTCAGAAAATGACGGGAAAATATCGTGTAGACGGATCAGTATTTTTATCGGTTTACCCAACGTGATATCCGGGTATGGGGTTGGAAAACAAATATTTATAGTGGCGAGTGTTTACAACTTGACATTAATTATTTTACAGACAAGTGGTTTTACCACGTCTTCTTCCGTCCTCCAACCTCCTGTTGAGACAATGCTATGACGTAAACTTCCTACGGCACCAGCCAATTCAATTTCACTTCGAAAAGTGTTGGAATATCGCTTAGATTATCGCTGCTTTGGGAAGCTCTGTACTTTACAGGATGTTCCGTATTCTGTGCTCTAGCCGATCAACCTACTCGCTAACCTATCACTATCAAACTCACTAACTGTATAGGTAGGTACAGGCTGACTGTCCGGCTGAGTATGTGTGTATTGTATGTGTTATGAGAGGGCGTGGGTTTCCCCATGCACTTAGACCAGTTATTGGTCCACTCTGCGTCCCCCTTTTAATTTCTACTGTCGCCATACCCTACCGGTAACGGTGCGTGCCATCAAACCCCGTAGAGCCAACGAGGTCGGCCCCCGTACCTTGATGCTTCCCCCATCCACCAGACTACTTGGGCGGGAAAGGGCCTGTAATTTAGCTCAGAGGTCGCCTAAAGACATGAGGTTCTTTTACGTGCCGTAAATCTACGACACGGGACACACGGCTTAAAGTCCCTCGCGGAGGACTTGTTCCCTGAATTTTTCCGCCCTTAAAAATTGAGTCATGAGGTGGGAACGTTACCCCTAGACTACGGAGGCCGCTGTCCGTCTGAGTAACTTAACAGACTGACGCACGATTGCCCGGCTGACTGACACACTTATGACCGAGTGACTGCGTACCTTGGAGACTGATCAACTGACGTGCTACTGACCGACAAATAGACGAGTCATATACTACTGTCTGACAAACTAACTGAATATCTTGCAGACTGATCCACTGACGTGCTACTGACCGACAAATAGGTGACTAACAGTCGTCAGTCTGTCAGCCTGACTGAATATCTTGTAAATTAACAGATCGAGTGACACAATACCGACCGACAGACAGACAAACGGACGCACAGTAAATTGATAAGACATATTCTGTATCTCACAGACTGACCGCCCAACTATTCGCTGACTTACCAGTGACCTACAGACGCATTGACCGACAGAGTGACTAATCAGTCACTCATAGACCGATCAATTCAGTGGTTGAATACACTGTTACAGCCCTGAATGGCTGGCTGGTATTACTCGTATATGTTTAGAGAAAAATACCCTAAACTGTAAATAGCAAATCAACGTAGGTAATCTCAAAAGCATTAGTATTATGCAATAATAAACAAACTATTAGGGTTATAAGTCATGAGGCCGATTACAGTGGCCGAGCGGTCTAGGGTATGAACTGTTTTCGCTCGCTAGAACTCTTGGATCGTGGGTTCGTATCCCATTCAAAGCATGGGTGTCTGTGTGAGTTTATTCTGTATTCATGTTATTCTGTTTGTAAGTAGCGGCCTTGCGACGGGCTGATCCCCTATTCAAGGAATCATACTGACTGTGTATAGGATTAAGAAATTGGAAAAGCGGTAAAGGTCCAAAAAACGACCGCAGAGCCATAGATAGATAGAGGGATGGATGGATGGATAGATATATTATTAGGCTTCTAACTCTAGAATTCATAAATACATGACTGACTATATAGTAACTAACAATCTATTCAATAGTCGAATTAACCAGGAAGCTAAAAAAGGCTGAAATAACTGGCTGTGAGAAGAATAAACCAACCAGCTAAATAAAGAACTGGATCCGAATATTCGGGGCCGGGGCTGCCCTGAAACAGTTCATAACCTTGCAGTCTGTTTTTCAAACATCAATTTTATTATTATTATTATTCCTTCTTTGCTCCGTCCCATGTTTCCCGTGCCTTATAGCGTAGAGCATATGATTTATTGCTTTAGACATCTTATATACTAGACTCTCATTTTAATATCTTCTTTAAGACCCTAATATATCACGTGACATAGGATAGAAGTCACGGGGTTCCATATGTTAGCCTGAATACTTCGTTTTCAACACTTTCATTGTCCTTCCCACAGAGTGACAGGGCAAGATTAACACCCACAGGAAAAGAAGCACATCTGAGTGGCAACATGCGACTGTTATATTTATCATTCTCTTAATTTCGTATAAAGTATAACCAGAATTAACAAATCAAGGAGGATGAGATCGGCAGGACATGTAGCATTAAGAGGGAGAAGAGGAATGCATATAGGATTTTAGTGGAAAAGCCAGACCACTAGGAAGGCCATGACGTAGGTATGTGGATAATACAAAAATGGCTCCTAGAGAGATGGAATAGGATGACATGGACTGGACTGAGCTGGCTCAGGATGGGGACCAGTAGAAGGCTCTTGTGAACACTGTATTAAACCTTCGGGTTCCATTAAATGTTGGGAAAGTTCTTGAATAGCTGCACAACGGGCGGCTTCTCAAGAAGGGCTCATCTCCATGGAGTTAGTTAGACATATATATATATATATATATATGTACATATTTATATTATTATCTTCTGTAGGATTCATCACCGATCTTACATTGTTAAATAATAAATTACTTATAATCAATTGGTAGTAAAGAAGAAAGCGCAGTATATATTCTAATGTGGTAAGGACAGAAACGTTGATTAAGTAGACAACAATTAAATTAAATCACATCCCATGTGAGAATAATGGGAGGTATTTTAAAATGTTGGAAAGAGGTAATAATGTATATGTTCAAGTTTCAAAATATCTTTAAGTTCATATTACATGGGGTTGGGTCGAAAGTTTTTTAAACCCACTGTTATTGGGGCGTGTTTTAGGTACACGATTATAAGCACTGCTCCCCGTAGCGCCTGCGGCGATGTTGGAAACTAAATTATTTGCCGAGAAGCAGTTGTTTTGCTAGGTTCTCGTTAGATCTGATATATGTCCTGGTTTAGGCCGCGCCATAGCTCAAGCGGTTAGTAACTGGCTTCCCATCGCGGCAGCCCGGGTTCGATCTCGGGTCTGGTCAAGTGGGATTTGTGGTGGAGAAAGTGGCGCTGGGGCAGGTTTTCTCCGAGTACTTCGGTTTCCCCTGCCAATCTTCATTCCACCAACTGATCCACAATCACCCTCACCTATCATCTGGGGTTGGTACAATAGGCCAGAAGTGGCCGCAGTACAAGGGACTTAGTCCCACCCCACTAGCAATAAAAAAATATGTCGTGGTTTAAAGATCCGTTTGTAAAAACGGTTGGTTCCTGTAGGCAGTGCGCCTGTGCTGGAAGAACTGAGTATACATTTTTTTAATAAATGTAAACGAACTGGTGGATTTTCATGAAAAATGGTACAAATATTATGCACCGGGTGTCAACTCTATGTTCTTAATTCTTCAATCATAGCCACTGACAATGCCAACATGGCAAGAATCAGCATAGAATACACTAAATTATATTAAAGCTATCAATGTAACAGACCGCGGAGGCCCATAGCGTTGCGAGACGTCGAGGGTCCCACAATATCTAGACAATCGGCTCATAGATGGCTGTGAGATTGTCAGCCTTACGTACCGGGCGCCCTTTACCACCAAGAAGATTCCTGGTACTCATTTATGTTCGAGACCGAGTCGATCCCAGGGCCATAATGAGGCTGGAAAGATCAGGTCAATTAAAAAATCCAATGACCTCATCGGGAATCGAAACCGCGACCTTACTTTTATCGAATTTTCGTCGATCACATGCTTCCCGGATATGTTTCGGTGCTTATCAAGCCGTCATCAGTTTTTCTTCACAGACATCAATAAGAAATGTTTCATTATTGCATGAAAAAAATCCAAGTCGTAATTATTTAGAATTAATTTTTCCTAGTCCTAAAATAAACAATTAAATTAAATTATCATTAACAATCTGAAGCTAATAGTATATTAAAACTGAGGACCAATTATCGTTGTTGTTATTGAGCTGTATACCATGTCTGTGTTAGTTGTGTTGTTGCCTCATTCATTTTGGGAGGTTGTAAACATGACGTGTAGTCTTAATTCACCAAAGCAGAACAACAAAGCATAAGGAGGAAAAACGACAGGAACAGACGGACCCAAAATTCTGCTGGATGGGCTGAATAAGTCGATAATAATAATAGTAATAATAATAATGTAGCGCGTAGATCCGTTACTAGGTAACGAAAGCGAAACAAAGAACGAAAAAGCAGCTTTTGCTATGTAGCGGCCAGCGCGCCAATGGACTACCTGGAAAGCGGTGATTTGTGCTCTGTCCGCGCCTATGGCTGCGCCCGTAACAGTGAACACAACAATGAGGAGTGGTGTTTTCTACGTGGTCCGTGCCGAGGGATTACAAGCGAGACAGAGTTTAGAGCTTAGTGATTTGTGGGATACTCGCCAGACAGTAACGACGTGAGCACAAAAGCTGCAAAGTCTCCATTGTTAAGATTCGTTATTAGAAAACGATTTGCTGTAGTGATTTGTATATCAGTGGAGAGAGAGATGGCGCTATAATTTCTTGCAGTTACAAGTGATATACAGAAGTGGTCATTAAACAGAGTCGCCAATCCAAATTCTGTCTATAGTCGCACTCATAAACGTGATGACGATGATGATGATAATGATAATAATAATAATAATAATAATAATAATAATAATAAAAATAAACCTCCTCTGCCACTGAAGACATTTACACCCACCATAAATAATGCAGCCCGAGTGAGGAGAGCGGACGAGTCTTACTGAAAGCACAGGAAGTTGATTAGGAGCGAACTGGAGACGAATGTGTCGGCCGACCTATGGACTGCAATTTACGAACGTTCAGTTAACGAGCAGCACGTTATGATGTTCGAATGACAAATGTTACCTCTCCGATATATGTAACGAATTTTTGCCTAAAAGGAACCACGCCACTGTACACCCTTCAAGCCCTTACTCTGTTTGCACAGACACTACCAGGAGGACGTGGAGGACGAGGAGGAGGAGGAAGAGAAGGAGAAGAATAAGAAGAAGGAGCAAATTAGGTGACCTACATATATGTGGAGAACACGTATTACTTTTACTGTGAAAGCTGGAGAATCACAATACAAATTATTGCCTAAACAGACGACGAAAAACCCATGATTTATTTACATCTTACTTAATAAATTCGCTTGGTGGGGGGTGGAGCCAAACTGGGTCCACTCGGTACGGCGGCCACTGATTTGCCTATTGTAGCCTGCCCTGGGTGATTACGATGATGGAGAATTTGGTGGAATAAAGATTGGCAGGAGAAACCGAAGTACTCGGAGAAAACCCACCCCAGAGCCAGTTTGTCCAACACAAATCCCACTTGACCAGACCCGGGATCGAACCCGGGCCGCAGCGGTGGGAAGGCAGCGACTAACCGCTTGAGCTATGGTGCGGCTCTACATCTTACTTACTTATGGAGCTGAGCCCTTCTTGAGGAGCCGCCAAATGTGCAGCTACTCAAGAATTTCCCAGCATTTTATTGAACCCGAAAGTTTATTATCGTGTTCACAAGAGCCATCCAATGGTCCATATCCTGAGTCAGATCAATCAAATCCATACCATCCCATCCTGTATCTGTAAGATCCATTTTAATATTGTCCACCCACTACGCCTTGGTCTTTCTTGTGGTCTCTTTCCTTCTGGGTTTCCTACCAATATCCTATATGCATTCCTCTTCTCTCCAATTCGAGCTGCATGCCCTGCCCACCTCATCCTCCTTGACTTGATCATTCTAAGCATACTTGGAGAAGAGCACAAGTCTTATTTGTTTACATATTTTTGTTATTTAACGACACTGTCAGTAACTCACGCTATACAGCGCCGATGATATGATGATCAATGAATGATGAATTGGATAAGATTCGGAAGGAAGTGGTTGTTGTCTGTTTGATAGTAATACCAGTATATCCATATTTGCCTGGAAGGAATAAGAAATATCTTACGTTTACAGGACAGAGCAAAGGAAAATGTGGAAGGGCATTTCCGTTCCTCTCTCTGTTTCTACGCGCAGTCCGGCCTCATTCCACTTTCTTCTATTCACTTTCGAGGAAACTATGGCGCAGGCATCTGCCACTAATTCTTGGTCGGTCTCTACCGGTCTCTACCATGCTGCTTCCAGCGAGCATGCCCCGTGATGGAATATTCATAAACTGATTAACCTTTTAAAGCCCAGTGTTTACTACAAGTACCACCTACTTTAACACACAAAGAGCTGTGCATTTTGCTCACAAAGTATATTTATGCTGCATCATTCTCACAGCAGCCAGAGATTATTTCACTGAACAACATTAAGAAGTCGACCTCGGTTGCCCAAATATAACATGTTTCCTGTGAGGTACGAACTAAATTCTCATAAAGGTTATGTTGTGGGCGCGAAGCCTGTGCCTATAGACTCCGTGGCCTGTAGTCAGCAAGCGAACTATACTGACCGAGCGACCGCCGCTTGTCGGCGAAATTAGTGACAAGTTTTTCGAATATAGGGTGTAGCATGGTCAGTGCAACTGATCCCCACGGTCGTTAATCTCGGTTTTCTAGGCCGGATATGCCTATACACATAACTGTAAAATAAAAAAAAACTTGAGATTGCAGAAAAGAATGCTTGTAAAATTTCCTAGAATTACAAATATTAATTTCTTACGTGCAAATTTATGAGTTCTTATGTTAGATGAATATCTTCAGCTTCTAGCTAAAAATACATATGAAAAATTCAAATTCAAATATCTAATAAGAAAGCTGTTTGTGGAACTTACTGATAAAAATTCTGTTAACATGCACAAGAAAAAACGGGACAGCCCTGAGATAGGGAGCAGCTCTGTTGATTGGGCCAAACTGAGTATGTTTAACGGAGACAGAATCTAGTTTCCGAAACATCATGTTTTGAAGAAACAAACAGGACGGTGGTTTTAGATAAAGACAGGACGATGGATAATGTCCAAAAACATAATATTTGTATCACTGAATACAGTTTTGCAACGAAATGAGGAGATAAGGCATAGGGTATCCAGGTAGACGAGAATGTGAAGATAAGCAAGAAAAGACAAATAAATAAATAAACTAAATTAAAAATAATTTGTACATTTAAACTTACTAACACACGTGATGTGATGAGAGAAAGTACCAAAAGGGGGGAAGGGGGAGTAATTAATGATATTTGCTTCTTTTGAGCGGTAAAAAACCAGGGGAACCTATTCATATAGGACAAGTACTGATGCCTCATGCGATGAGGTCACTGGATTTTTTCAATTGACCTAATCCTTCCAGCCGCATTGTGGCCCTGGGGTTCACTCAGCCTCTAACAGAAATGAGTACCAGGAATTAATTAAATAATTTTCTTGGGGAGTAAAGCGCGGCCGGCGCGTAATGCTGACAACCTTACCGCCATCTTTGAGCCGATTGTCTAGATAATGTGGGAACCTCAACGTCTCACAACCCTATGGGCCTTCACGGCCTGGTACAGGGATAGCTTTATTTTTTACTTTACTGATGCCTCATGGCAGTTGCATTGATTATTGTAGATAGTCTTCAGACAATACCGGCTATATGTCTAACTAAATAAATTTGTGTGCATCTTCTCAGTGACAAGAAACCCGGACAGCTATAGGAACCAGTACTGATGCCTCATGGCGCTGACATTTGTGACAAGTGTAGCTAGACTGCAGGCAACTCCTGCCTTCTGTCTCAGCCTTCGAAGGACCACATGTAAGTGTCATATAATTTCGCCTATACTTTGAGCGGAGGCAGAAAAATTATCAAAACATTTCTTTTAGGCTCAATAGGACTATATTAAGACTGGAAGAAGGTTAGAGTCCAGCGGCGGCTCTTGTGAACCAATCGGTTCCATAAACTGAGGGAAATTTCATGACTAGCTAAGAGATTCTTCCTCTATGGAGTAACTATACTATCGACATATTTGATACCGAAGTATGTGACCCACAGTACAATGGCTGCATCTCTGCAATCACTGGTAACTATTCAGTGACAGTTCTGGTAATGAGCGTTCATTTCAGCGCAGCGCTGCTGTCACTTGATGGGACATTCATCTGCAAACGCAAATTGAATAAGTGGCCTCTGGGATATGCAGTAACTCATACAATAGTTATGATTGTGATACATATTCCGGGAAGCAATCACCCGACTCGTATTGAGGTTGACTTGCAATTAATCATCACTGTTCATGCTGCTGGCCTGCGGGCCTATGTGGATATTTTGCTGGTAGTACTGCGCATGCTCGAAGGAAAGATACAGAACTGTACTCACATAAAATTCATATCGGTTTGATACGCATAATATGTACATAACATAAACAAACTCGAGTGCATGATGGACATTTTATTTGAACATTAGTTTAAATCCGTTAAAGATAATTCCTTAAATTTTGTGATAGCAGTTGAATCAGTATACGAATATTATAGTGGACATGGTCAAATGTCTGAGGCATGTATGACTCAGACATCAAAAGCCATTTAGTGGGTGTGCAGCAAAATTCCAGAATCATTTATAAAAATAAATTAATAAATATAATGTAAATAATGGATAACTTTATTTAATTATAAACGGCTGAAATGTAACTTACCTATAACAGTGGACGACATTAAATATAACATTTGTACATGAAAGTAAAAGAATTGCAACCGGCTGCAACAAACACAAGCCTGTAAACACAGGAACAGGAGAACGAGTTGGATCCCGAATGGTGATTTTCGCAACACTATCTTCATTTGAGGTGGGGGATAGCATGCTACTAGTTTTAATTTTAATTTTCTTGGGGTGCGGTGAGACTGAGTCCACTTGGTACGTCGCCCACTAACTGGCCTATTGTAACAGCCCCGGATGATAGATCATGAGTGTGGAGAAGTCGGCGGAATAAGAATTGGCAGGGGAAACTGAAGTACTTGGAGAAAACCTGCCCCAGTGTCAATTTGTTCACCACAAATCCCATGTGATCTGACGTGGGCTCGAACCCGGGCCGCCGCCGTGGGTAGTCGGCGACTAACCGCCTAAGCTATGGTATGTACTGGGCTCCAGTACCGAGTAGTGGCTGTAGAATATTTTCAATTAGAAAGGAAGCAATATGGCAATGTTACTGAAGCTATTTTCGCAATTTTCGTTTGAATTTTGTTTATTTTATAAAAGAATATCATGTACACTTATTACCAGTCGATATAAACAATAAAAATCATGAATAAACAAATACAGAAGCAGATAAATTAAAGAAAAGAACATTTCGGTAACCACGCATGAAGAAACAAATACAGTGTACTTCAGAGGGCGGCACCAGAGCTGTGTGCCTGCTGCTTCCATACTCTTACAGAACTGCGCGCGCAGTCTGCATTAACCAAGGCAGCAGCAATATGCAGTTTCCTGTTCTTCCTTCGTGTCAGATCCCTCCGACAGGCTAATTCTGACATAGCTATGCTTTGATATTAGTCTTCATATTGTTGTGTACTTTATTTATGCTTTATTTACGTCGCTGTCAGTCCCTGAGGCTATGTAGCGTCACGGGCGTCGCCAGGAATTCTTCAGGAAGGAAGAGAGATTTCCGGCGGGGAGAGCCAGGGAATTTTCCTACAAACTTGCATCTAAGCCGCTTAACATGGCTTGGTCAGGTCGAAACCTTGCCTGAAATATATCTCGTGTTCAGAGCTTCCCTAGAAATGATTATATGGAATATTTTCGGCCGCTGTGTTTCGGTGCGAATCCACTGCTCAGATTTCGGTTGTAGGGTTCAAATTCACGCGTCACGGCAGCACAACTTGTGACAAAACTCTTATCAACTTCTTAACAATTGCTTGTAATTTTTACCATTGATGTGTGGTATATTTCCATCTTTTCTTAATTTGAGGGGCTCTGAATAATGAATTTGAAGGAATGTGGAAAGTATTGTTTGGGGCCTGATTTCAAGCACTAACCTTGTATTTGCATGAAGGAACCGAGGAAAGTCACATTCAAGAAAGTCTTCCAGACACCTTTCAGAAGCATAACCACTTAAACGCTCGGCCTTACATAATATCTCTTATCGGAAGTTTAACTTCTGCCAAAACAAATGCAGTACTCTAAATTTTCCCATCTTTCACGGTTTATGTCACATCGACACCCTCTGGCAGACTAATTTTGATATTATCATGTAATGTTTTTGGTGTTCGCATTATCTGTTTTAGTCCTTTAAGGTTTAGTGATCAGAGTTCCTGGCTACATACCCAGAGCTCCTGTGTTCGATTCCTGGCACTACCACATTTTCTGAAAAGTAGTGGGTCTGGAACGGGGTTCATTCGGACTCGTGAGAATAATTGAGGAGCTAACTGAATGAAAAATTAGCGGTTCCGGTCTAGAAAACCGAGATTAACGGCCGTGGGGATCTGTTGCGCTGAACACTCGACACCCTCTGTCCGCTAAAGTAGGCACTAACTTCGCCGACAAGCGCCGGTTCGTTGGGTCGCTATAGTTCGCTTTCGGGCTAGAAGCCATGGAGTTTTTTATTATCAGTTTTAAAATTTTCTTTTATAAATTCAGGTGGTGGGGTGCTCTGCCAGGGACCATGCTTAACTTTGCATGTCAGGACGAGGAGTGAATAAGAAGAGGCGTGGAAGGAAGTGGTAGAGGCCCAGTTTCAGACACCACCCTGACATTTGCCTGAACAGACTAAGAACAACCAAACGAAACTTCAGTCAGGACAGTCAGTTTTCTGACCGAGATTCGAACTGGGAACCTCTCGAACAGCAGTCAATAGCGATACCACTTGACACAACTTGAACGGTTGCATTATTACGTGGGCCTACTATATTATTTCTCAATGGAAGCTGAAATTCGACATTTAAACCGAATGTTTTGTTACGTGCTTGATATGGGAATACTGCATCGACCTTTATCCGTCATATGTTACAGCACCAAAAGTGTGAAAGTGACTAAATGAATAATTACCAGATGACGATTAACGCGCAGAATAAGACCGTCATCACCAACACTGATTCCAACGCAATATGTAGCGAGGGATACATTGAGAATAATCACTGCTGCTAATGATTAAGAACCCAGTCACTTATTGTGTAAGATTTGAGGGTTTCACGGCGGTGACTATGAAGAAAGCAGTCTTCTGGGGTGTGGCACCGTGTAGATGTGGTGTTAACCGACGTTTCGGAAGAACGTATCGCCTCCAGACTGCTTGTACCGGTTCTCACGGTCTCTTCGATTGCAGATTTCTTATTTCTTCCTTCTACCCTGAAGATGGAGGCGATACGTTCCTCCGAAACGTCGGTTAACACAA
>NW_019737085.1:470328-479531 GCF_002891405.2 Cryptotermes secundus
CCCCCCCCTCCAACACTCCGCGATTCACTCGGAGAAAGGAACCACCTGATATTGACAGTCAATTCATTCAGGCTATTCAGCTGTGGATTGGGTTCTTGACAACGACGGAAGAAGAGGCCGAATGCAAACAAGATCGTTGACATTAAGCAGTCACACCGTCAGAATACTCGGACTTCTTTCCTAGTGTCGTATTGCTTCCATAGGTCGACATGTTCAGGTCAGTTCCATCGATATCATGCCAATCACAGGTGCCGCACCGTCTAAGGCATGAACTACCTTCGTTCACTCGATCACTGGGGTCTTGGGATCGAATCCAACTCGAGGCATGGATATTTGTGTGCATTTATTCTGTTTGTGTTGTTCTGTGGGTAGGTAGCCAGGGCCAGGGCCCAACAAAGGGCTCTAGAGTAATTTCTCAATGAATGAATAAACCAACATACATACAGGTAAAGTTACTCTTTTGCTTCTTTAAGCAGCAAGTCATGAACATGTATGGGGGAGTGGAGGTATAGCTGTACAGTTCTTGACCTGGCCACTAGATGGAGGTGAGTGGTGGCCTTGACATCCGGCCGCTTTACCCCAAGTGAAGAGAACATTTGGAGACTTCTAATGAACTACTGCGGTCCAGCATGCGAAATTAAATGGAATAAATGAATGTAAGGCCGGTCACGGTAGCTGAGCGGTCTAAGGCATGTACTGTCTTCGCTCGCTCGGAAGCCGGGATCGTGGGTTCGAATCCCACTCAGGGCATGGATGTTTGTGTGCGTTTTTCTGTGTTTGTGTACAGGTAGAGGCCTTGCGACGAACTGATCACCCGCCCAAGGAGTCCTACCGTATGTCTAAGATCTAGTAAAACCGAAGTAAACGGAGAGTTTCATGGAGGTAGACCTAGGCCCAAATGAGGGCTGTAGCTCCAATGACAAAAAAAAAAGACTGTAAACTTCTCAGCACTTCGGAACTAGCGATTTATTTTCACCGAAATTCGGTTCGGACAAGATAACAGTGGATCTCTGCTGATCTTGTTACCTTTAACACGTAGGTCGTGCGAACTTAGGAAGTGTGCGAAACAACAGTATGGAGGTCTTAATGCTGTATAATTACAACTTTCTTAAAAGTAGGTAAGTAGGTATGTATTCAGGTAGTTCTTAAGAAAATTGAAAACAGCAAAATGGAGATGATAAAAAAATAGTTATTTGGGTTCATATGTGAAGGAAAAGATTTGTATTTTACAACAGTTCATCCCCCTGCTATCATATAATTATCCGAAATAAAACACTTTACATAATTTAAACCGTGTAATTTGTTATAAAATATTAACTTGCGCAATTTGAAAAATACTAATTAATTTGCACTCAGCAGCGACCCACACCAACAAGTTCACTTATATGTCAGTGATTACATCCTCATTATATCATAGTCGTGTTACAGTAGTGAGGAGAGACAAGTTTTCAAAAGAGGGTTCAAGGGAATATTAATACATATTGACGTAATCCATAGTTGAAGTACAACTGTAACACAATGGTTGAATAAATTAATAAAAATAATGGTAACAGCAAAAAAAAAAAAAAATCAGTGACATATTCGACGGAAATCCCAATTTTAAACCCCCAAAATCAGGTACATAAGCCCACTACTGTATAAGCATATGGTGGGGTACTTTCCAGTTTCATATTCCTGGCAATACAAAACAATTTTGGGTAAGAAGAATTTTCAGTCTAAGACTAATTATTTCGGAAAATGTGTGCCATCTTCAGGTCTAGTTTTGCGTTACACTTAATATGGGCCGTGCCATAGCTCAAGCGGTTAGTCACTGGCTTCCCACCGCGGCGGCCCGGGTTCGATCCCGGGGTCTGGTCAAGTGGGATTTGTGGTGGACAAAGTGGCGCTGGGGCAGGTTTTCTCCGAGTACTTCGGTTTCCCCTGCCAATCTTCATTCCACCAATTGCTCCACAATCACCCTCACCTATCATCTGGGGCTGGTACAACAGGCCAGAAGTGGCCGCAGTACAAGGGACTTAGTCCCACCACACTAGCAATAAGAAAAAATACACTTAATATACTGTAACGTGGATGGACAGAGGGCAGTCACTTTATCCGATTCCCCAGCTGCTGGATCAGATATTCTCAGTGATTGAGACTGTCTCCTTCTACGTAGGATACTAATATCTCATAGCGGCAAAAGATAACAGTTTCCGAAACTTTGTTCTTTGCTAAAAAAAACTCCCGACAATGGGTAATATGAAACACGATGTTTTTACAACCAAGCGTTTTATAACAAAGCATTTTAAGCTTTATTTTCTTGCTTACTGTTATCTGATACACAATAACGACCGTATTATTGCCGTGGCAACCGCACTTATACAGCGCTATACTTGCTTCTCCAACTGTTATATTCACTCACTCATCTGTGACACGAGTAACTCCATAAGGACGGAAAGAATTCTTCAAGTCTGGTTATAACCTGCTTTATGACTCCAGTAATTCACTTTATTTCCACGGAGAGTCGCACAATTGTTTTGACAGCGTATAAAAGCAAGAAGGTCGCGGTGGCATCAGCGAAGCGCGTGATGGCTCCAATTAAACAGACGTCATTTCAAGCCAGGGGGTCGGGAGCGTTTCTCCATCATACGTTTACGCTCAAATCATACTAGCTGGCCCACAAATATCGCATCTGAATCACCGGTCTCTTTCCCATTACAGACCCGTTCATAGGAGTCAATGTCATCCAAGGAACTGCATTCAATTACGCAAACTTTACGACAAAAAGTTTATCTTCTCAGTTCTCGCTTCAGAGTCCGTAGTTTTAACCATCTTTACGGGCTTTATTGTGTAATGTCACAAAATCATCTAGCAGACTTCTTGCTTTGTGTAAAGATCAAGGAAGAATTTCTCAGACATTAAACCTATATGGAGGCAAAAAGTCATGGAATACTAGACTGCAGCGTTTGGTTAGCTTCACGTTCCAGTCGCTTGATCTCCGCCAAAGAAGTCTGCAATATCGAATGGAAAGCAGGTTGAGTGGATTCTAATAAGAATTATTTAAAATTCCTGCCAACAACAGAACTCCCAGATGCACAGTCCACAGGAAGTCACTTCAGTGACTGAAATTTCATTCAAATTTCTAAATCTTACTAACGTGGAGAACGCATATAAAAGCTAAGAGAAGACAACTTGAGCTCAGAACCAGAAATATGAGTGGGCTAATCGACAAAAAATCACAGCTATCTCCTGAAAACAAAATGATCATATACAAAACGAAAATAAAACCAGTCAGGACCTACGGGATACAGTTATGGGGATGCAGCAAACCTTCCAATGCAACAATTCTCCAAACGTTCCAATCCAAAACGCTAAGAAAACTAGTTAATGCTCCCTGGTACGTATCAAACGCTACCTTACACAATGATCTAAGCATACCATATGTAACAGAAGTCATCAGAGCATACGCGGAGAAACACAAAAAACCGGACCACTCAAAACAACAACCAACTAATAAGAAACCTCTTCAACCAACCAGCAATAGAAAGAAGACTAAACAGAATGTGGCCAGAGGATCTCATTAGATAAGCACCAGAGAATCATCGGAGGATGATACCTGCTTCAATATTACACTCACCCATCCCTTTTACTAATTACTCTATTGATGTATATTGAGTGGATTGTAAAATTATTTCCAAATAAAAAAAATTCTAAACCCGTAAATGGAAGGAACACGAATGTAGTGTCTGATATACGGGGGATATTCCGAAAATAAGCCCCGTTTATTTCAGCCAACTAATGTAGGAGCGGGGAAGCGCTCGCGCATGCGAGGTAGCGTCACATGACTGGTCTCCTGGTGTCTGTTCCTGTTCCTACAGAGTGAGTTATGGTGTGTCCTGCTATTGATAATACCGCCAGCTGCGAAATTCGCGCTGTTATCCGCTTTCTTCATGCCAAAAACATGAGCGCTGCGGAAATCCATTGTGAATTATGCACTGCGATATATTGCCAAAATGTATAGAGTGAAGGAACTGTAAGACAGTGGTGTAGAATGTTCAAAGACTGGGAACAAATGTTCACGATGAAGGATGAAATGCTCAGCAATCTGTAATGCGTGATTATCTTGTTCAAAGTGTTGACCAAAAGTCTTTGAGAGCCGACGCTTCACAATTTCAGAAATTTCGTGTGAAATTCCAAAAATTTCACGTACTGTTCTCTACAAGATTATCACAGTTAGGCTAAGTTATCACAAGTTTTACGCAAGATTGGTTCCGAAAATCATCACATGTGCTCACAAATCGCAGATAATATACTGGCTTTTTAGAGCGATACCACAAAGATGGTGATGAACTTCTCACTCACATCGCACGAGTAACAGGTGATAACACCTGGGTATCATCTGTCAATGCTGAAAACAAAGATAGTCAAAGTAGTGGACGCACACACATTCACGAAACAAGCCGCAAATTTTCAACAAACTGATGGAAACTGTTTTCTGCGACAGGAAAGGAATGCTGATGGACTTCTTGCAACATGGGACCACAATAACGACAGAAGTTTATTGTGAAATATTAAAGAAACTGCATAAGTCTATTCAGAAAAAACGGCTTGGAACTCTGACATCCAGTGTAGTGCTCTTCCATGACAGTGCGCGTTCGGATACAGCTGCTCGTACTCGAGCATTGCTGGATAATTTCAACTAGGAGTTGTTTGACCATTCTCCTTACAGCCTTGATCTCTCTCCTAGCGACTACCATCTCTTTACATACCTGAAGAACTGGTTGGGATCACAACGCTTTTGCAATAATGAGGACTTAATGGAAGGTGTCAAAACATAGATGAAGTCACAGGCAGTAGATTTCTTTGACAGGCATGCAAAAACTGAATCCCCGACATGACAAGTACCTCAGTTCCGGCGGAGACTACGTTGAGAGTATTTACGTATTTTCTGTATATAATAATCTTTTCTTGTTGCTTGTTTTGTTAACAGCTCACTGGAGATAACTTTCGAAATAGCCCTTACTTGTCCGTCCGTCTATCGGAAAATCCATTCGATCATATCTTTCAACCGGCCTTTCACTCAATTAATCGTTCTATTCGGAGGCTGGTTAAATGTAGTACAATTTACGAACCATAAATTTAATGTAAAAATACCGACTGATGAGATATCGGCAAGGTGTAGCTGACATTATTATTTGATGACTCGAAATCATTCTCATATTCTGGCATGTAAACAGGAGCCGGATAGCTCAGTCGGTATAGTGAATCGGCTACGGATTAAACAACTGAGGGTTTGGGACTCTTCTGCAGACAGGGGTAAGAAATTCTTCTGTTCTCCACAGCGTCCAGATAGGTGGCGGGGAATAATTCCGGCTGGGCTGTGAAGCTGACCACTCACTTTCATTTAGTTGAGAGGTTAAGAATATGTAAACCTATACCCCTACTTCCTACACTTCATATGTCTCGCGGTCTGTGCATAATTAAGTAAACATAAATTTAGCTTTCTTTTTAAGTTTACACATAAAACTCAATCGGGTATATTCTCAGAGACGATTACTTCTATTACTGTACATAATGCAGGCCTAGCGGCCTCCGTAGTCTAGGGGTAACGTTCCCACTTCATGACTCAAGGTACGTGGGTTCAAACCCGGCGGAGGTCGTGGAATTTTTAAGGGCGGAAAAATTCAGGGAACAAGTCCTCGGGGAGGGACTTTAAGCCGTGTGTCCAGTGTCGTAGATTTACGGCACGTAAAAGAACCTCATGTCTCTGGGAGACCTCTGAGCTAAATTACAGGCTCTTTCCCGCCCAAGTAGTCTCCAATGCCTCTGGTGGATGGGGGAAGCATCAAGGTACCGGGGGCCGACCTCAATGGCTCTACCGGGGCTGATGGCACGCACCGTTACTGGTAGGGTATGGCGACAGTAGAAATTAAAAGGGGACGCACAATGGACCAATAACTGGTCTAAGTGCATGGGGAAACCCACCCCCTTTCATAATACATACATACATAATGCAGGCCTATAAATATTTCGTACGTTTATCACGTGTTAGAAAGTCTAATGAACTAGTCCTTTAACTCTGAGAACGCCTGGCAGCACGAACACATAGGAAGCGATTCAAATGCCAATTTAAATCATTTAGTAATATTAGTAGGCGAGCTTACGATCTTCAATTGTCGATATTCTCATATGTTTCTCGAACTGTGAATAATTAATTAATTAATATTCGAGAGGTCAGGATATATAATCACTCTTTGGGGGTGACTTATAAGACGGGGTTTCGGATTGGCTGATTGGATTTATTGCACCTTATGCATTTACACAACTTGGGACTACAGGTAACACAGCGCTATCGCTATTCTACACACTATCCAGTTCACCGTTACACACGCACTAGGATTCTGGGTCTTCACTAGTCGTATCCTGGCAACGGATTTATCAGTCTCGCTGTCACCTCAACTAACATACGAAATCTTCTTTTCGCAATCTAATTTCTTTGTTGCTCTTTCTTCTAAATCACCTTCGATTGCCATCTCCAGAACTCGAAACATTTCTTTCGACTACTGTTCTGTACTATATCCATCTTCTGATTGTGCACTCCTCGGCACGGATCCCACGGAAAACATCGTCTTCTATTGTCAAGCATACATATTTACTATTCCATTACCTAGCAAGAGACGTCCTATAGTTGAAGGTGTTCTTTACGGGAATGTGTTCACCGACCCTTTGCCTAGCAATGGGTATACACGTCACAGTATTAATAATAGTTAGTCGTTACTACTTTATAAATATGCAATTATCGTAATCATCGAAGCACGACGAGACTGCAATTGCTTTAAGCCGGTCCGAGGAGGGTTTATTCATCTTTCTTTGGCATATGAGTCGAAATCTAAGACAACCTTCGCTCTTGCTTGAAGAATTATAATCACTTCCCTTAGCACCTTGGCACCAGTCTCGGTCAATAGTGTGTTAGTACTTACATGAAGAAAAATATTTTCTTAGAGATGTCTCGCTAAATAGTCACTACTTGAATAAACAAACAGTTTATATCTAGGTCCTACTGTCGTTTTCACAGTGCGACATTTACTGGGAAATTTGTTATGGTCAAATTGAGCTAAATTGCGCCGTATTGCGACGGTGATTATGTGAATTTGGTTCAATGCGTAGGCGAGACTTCTCTATGATCATCAAGACTAACAGGAAAGACTTCATGAGGGCATTCGTCTTCTCACTCTTCTGCTGTGTGAAGTACTGTCTTCAAGCTGTAGCCGAAAATGGATCAAAAACGAAGATTCTAAATCCTTACCACCTGGTAATTCCATCAGACGGTTATGGATTACAAAAATATGTGTTTGGGCCGTAGAAATTTCACTAAGAAGCACAACTAAGGTTCCGGTCTGCAAGCACAGAGGTTGGCTACCTTCCGGAAAATACACAGTTAAGCCAGGAATTGTCAGATGAGGGCGTTCATAGTAATTACTAAAATTTTAAGTAATTCTAAATTATAAAAGGTCAAAATATTTTCTTGTTTCACGAAAGATACTTTGCATTTTATTATAATGTCACGTGTTGGGTATGTCACGCGACAAATAACTTTACATGGGTCTCGGATGTAGCGAATCTTCATTGGACACTCAATCTTACACACCTTACAATAGTTATTACTTCAACTGAATTCTGCGGCGGCTGCCTTTCAACTGTCTCTGACCGTGGCTGGATCCCAATACTAACTCGGCGAATGCATTACCTTGTTACATATCCGCGGCCGTTGCTACGCAGTGAACATTCTGTTGTCTATCACCGGGGAAACGATGCTTCGTTGATTCATCAATTCCTACGCAATGGCCCACTGTTATTGCGTTACCATGAAAGCATTTACTCCAAACATGCTACAATAATATTATATAAAAATAAATATATATTTAATCGCGTCACATGTTCTACAATAAATAAGTTTTCCAACTTCCTATGCCATTCACCCTCGCAATGCTAAAGAGAAGAAAACAGCTCTAAAGGTCACATTTACTTATTTCTATTTTATTTCCCCACAGTTTGTACTATTTTAGGCTGGAACATTTTCGATACAACTTTCCTTTCAAAGGTACTAGATCTCTGGTTTGAAGATGGAGACCAGTTTCACGCCCATAGAAAACAAGTGTTAAAACTCAGGAGGTTAGTCGCCGGCTTCCCACCGCGGCCCTGGTTCTAGTCCAGGCTCATGTGGGACTTGTGGACAAAGTGACAGAAGGGCAGGTTTTCTCTGAGTACTTCGGTTTCCCCTGCCAATTCTTATCCCACTAATTTCATCATACTCATCATCTATCATTCGAGGCTGGTACAATTGGCCAGTTTTTTTTTTTATAATTCGCTTAGTGAGGGGGGGGGNGGGAAGCCAGCGACTAACCGCTTGAGTTATGGCGCGGCCACAATTGGCCAGTTAGTGGCCGATGTACCAAGTGGACCCAGTCTCACCCCACACCCAGAAATTAAAAAAAAAAAAGTATGCAGCAGGCTAATTTGCGAATTTAGTTTCTTGGTCTCTCGCATTAGGGGAAGTGCACAAACTGAGGCTATATAAGAAGAGGGTGCTGAGAATACTAGGCCTTACGGGGAAGTAACAGGAGGCTGGAGAAGATTTCATAACGAAGAGCTTCACAGATTACATTTCTCACCAGCTTTTTTAATGATAATGAAATGAAGATGATATGAGCGGAGACTGCAGAACACGTGCTACCGAACAGATATGCATACAAAATTCTAGTAGGGAAATCTGAAGGAAAAAGATAACCTGGAAAACCTAGGCGTAAATGGAAAGAACCGTATTAAAACGGAGTTTAAAGAAATATAATGGGATGGGGTGGATTGGATTCATCTAGCTCAGCAAAGAGACCAGTGGCGGGTTCTTGTGACTATGGAAATGAACTTTCATGTTTCTTACAATTATGATAACTTCTTGAATAAGTGAGCAACTCTTAGCTTCAAAACAAGGACTCCGCTCCGTAGATTTACTGTGGTTATATCCTGCCTAAAGTATCTTCGAGTGTGCATCATAATTTTGAGCAGGCAACTTTAGTGAGCGCAAGTCCTATGTGCCCAACTTGACCTTCCATATGATCTTGCTAGGGATCGCCGTTTATAGGCTCCACAGTTTATTAGCTACAGTAAGGATTTTTTTTTTTTATTTCCTGTATATTTACAATCTACTCAACATATTACGAGTATTT
>NW_019737085.1:479586-506068 GCF_002891405.2 Cryptotermes secundus
CCTGCGCTATCAGTTTTTTTTTTATTTTATTTATTATTATTATTATTATTATTATTATTATTATTAGAAGTATTGGGTATGGAACGGGGTCCACTCAGCCTGGTGAGGATAATTGAGGGGCTGTTTCAAGGAAATAGCGGCTCTGGTATAGAAAATCGAAATTAACGGCCATGGGGATTCGTTGCACTGACCACGCGAAACTCTCTATCGCTTGCGGACTGAAATCACGGAGATAACATCGGCGCTGACGATCCACCTTCAGGAATACTGTAGAGAAACTACAGCTCGTCCTTTAAATATTTGAAGTCTACACGCTTTTAAAGTGTGTATTTCAACTGTTACGCTACAATTCAACTACTATGTATTGCTGTTGATGCTGTGTGCCAGACACGCTAATTACATTTTCACGCTAACGCAGTGACAGGGAGACAGGCCTGTTATCTACGGAGGTTGATCACGCCCGACAGGTGCAGGCAACGCGCATGTGTGGAAGCGCATTCCTTAACGGGAGACACTTGTCCCTGCTCCGTCACACTCCAGACACGCACAGGGTTCTTCTGCTGTTTGGGTCGGAATGTCTTCCATGTTTTCTTAATGTAGCTCTCCCACTGACGCCTCTACACATTGGACCAATCACCCAGTTTATTTTTAGGCGTTTCTTACTCATACCAACTAAATTGATTGTTAACGTACTCGTAAAATAAATGTAGCGCGGTTTCTATTTATTTTCGTGCATCGGCTCCTTGGGTTACACATTGCGTAGAATGAATATTTGTGAATGTTGTAATTAAAAGAATTCGCGATGAATTTATGAGCGAATTAAAGTCGGGGAATGCTTGTTACCATTCAGTTTGGGGTCACCCTTATTCCCGTATGCTACTTAAAAACTTACAGATTGAAATATATAAAACTGTAATTGTATCCCTTGACCGCCTCTGTGATCTAGTGGTCAGAGTTCCTGGCTACAGAGTCAGAGGTGCCGGGTTCGATTCCCGGCTCCACCAGATTTTCTGACAAGTAGTGGGTCTGGAACGGGATCCACTCAGCCTCGCGAGGATAATTGAGGAGCTATTTATAGGAAATAGCGGCTCCGGTCTAGAAAATCGAAGTTAACGGCCGTGGGGATTTGTTGCACTGACCACGCGACATCCTCTATCCGCTAAAGTTGAACCTAACTTCGCTGACAAGCGGCGGTCGCTCGGTCGGTATAGTTCGCTTGCGGAATAAAACCACAAGAGTTTTTTAAATGGTATCCCTTGTTTTGTATGAGTGTGAAACTTAGACCTACACTTTAAGAGAACAGCATAATTGGTATTACCTGAGAACAGGCTGATGAAGGGAGCATTTGGAGCTAAGAGACTAGAGGAAACTGAATGATGAGGCGTTCCATAATCTGTACTCCCCGCCATACATTAGTAGTCTGATCACATGAAGGGGAATTGGGTGATTACCCCACCTTCCACATCCTTTACAATTCATTACTCACTACCATCCAGATACTACAGTGTAGGGAACGAGTTACTGACAAACGTAATTAAATAAACCCACAAACAAATGCAGTTAACGCTTAACTACATAATGCCAAGTGTGAAAATACCTTTATTTTCATTAGATATTGTGACATGACGACTGAAAGAGCCGTTGTTACGCAACGGCCAGCAAACAAGACTATGACCCTGTGCTTTCTATGTGGTCAGCACCGTTTACTATGTTGTCCGTGCCGAGGCTAAATAACCATCACAGTCAACTAGTGAGAGCCAGGCTATGTGGAATACCGACGTGTAAAATTGTAAATACGTATAAATTATAAAATACGTATAAATTACATATACTACTGATTTTGGCCGCTGTAAATGACAGACACGTCCTCCTGTCAGAGAGAGCGCACCAAATTGAGAAAACAGCAACTGCTGACAGTAACAAAAATCTAGTCTTGAGCCCCAGATTGGGCTTGACACCAAGGCTGACTGATTTTGACTTTGTGAGAGTTATGGAAAGCTGGTAGTCGACAATCGCGACTTGAAGGCAGTGAACTGCAGTCATGAGGTGAATGTCGGCAGTTCAGTTAGTTAGTTGTGAAAGAGTTGCCAGTAGGTAAGTACCTAAGCAGGGGACATTGTTGAGATCCGTTACCAGGCAACGGCTAATAGAGGGACAGAAGACTTAGCTTGTGCTGTAATGAGAAGTAGAATTAGAGTGTTATAAGTGTTCAATAAATCCAGTTACCGAATCAAACTTCGTGTCTAGTCACTAACACGTGACTGTCTATGCGAGTAACACGGGGCCTGGGGGCCATTGTGTGTAGACACAGAGGCGAGGTGAGTTCTGGAAGCTGTCAGCACTGTGCGCTCAACTGAAGAGGCTGTGTGAAGTGCTTTCATAAATTACTACGAGTGTCTCGGAATGAAGGGAAGGTTGCTGGATTCTCTACTTAACCGTAACACAGACTTCAGAGTGGGTCACGACAAGACAGTAATCAGTGTGCAGCTTTACAAGGCGACACACCGCCGTTCTAGCAACCGGCGTGTCAATTAACTGCAACATTTAGCCCAAATTCCTTATTATGCGCCAGCTGTACCAAGTTCACGGGAGGAATGTATACAGAGCTGGTCGTGTGCGACGTCCGTCTGTTCACCTGTCCGCACGTTTAAACTGGAGAACCGCTGGATGGTCTCTGACGAAATTTGGTATGAAGCCTATCCAAGTAATTTCTGTTCCGTATGAACAGCAATACCAACATGACGGACGCAAGAATTTGCGAAGTGGGAACGACAAATGTATCAATTATAACAGAGTCATAAAATGACATACCTGTATTATCATGTGTAGGGGGTGTGTGTGACTTATAGATGGGTTTTCGATTTGAATGACTGGATCTACAGTACTCACTTTACACGTTCATCACGTAACTACAAGTAATACAGCACTATCGCCGATCTACAAACACACACACACGCACGCACGCACACGCACACGTACACGCGCGCACTCGCGCACACACATAAACCAGTGTTCCCAGTCTGTTACACTCTCTACTCGTCGTTTCCTGGCAACGGATTTATAACAGTCTCACTGAAACTTAGTTCTGAGGTACCAGAGGTACCAGAGTGATTGAAGACGAAATAGCAAAAAGACTTCAAAGTGAGCTGAAGTGCTAATTTCTGTGTTAGAGATCCGTTGCTAGGAGACGACCAGTGAAGACTGGGAATCCTAGTGCGTGCACAGCGGTGAACTGGAAAATGTGTAAATCAGCTATAGCGCTGTGTTTAAAAGTAATTAAGAGAACATGTCGCCACGCGTTCCCCCCTACACGTGACAGTATGAATCCAGTACAAATTGTGTGTGTTGAAAAGGGTTCAAAATCACAGCCACGATTGACGACGGGAGGCAGTGATTATGACAATGTTCAACATCTTCCACTTTTCGTAAATATATAAATAATGGGTAAATTTTATCTTCTGCTTAATTAATTAATTAATTAATTAATTAAGTACTGTGGCATGAATATGTAAGGGGAAGAGGAAGTATAGATCCATCATTCTTGACTTCAGCACTACAGGAATTTGAGCCGTGAGCTTTACACCCTGGTCGCTTTACCTCCAGGAAAGGAGTCCCTGATACCCACTGGATAAGAGGCTTGGTGGTCTCTAGGCATATCTGGACGCTGTTGAGTAGAGAAAACTCTCTTGTCCCTGTCGGGAATCGAATTCCGGCCGTCCAGCGCGTAGCTTGTCGCTATACTGACTGGCCTATCCTCGATCGTATAATATTGTAACGGATTTGCTCAAAGCATTGCTAGGCAACGGTTCGGTAAACACGTTCCAACGCACAACAATGAAGTTTGTGCCACGACTGCTGCAAAATGAACAGAAGCAGAATCGCTTGGAAGTCTGCAGGGAACTTCAGCAACAGCGTCAAGAGGATCCAAACTTTCTTTCGAAGGTTGTCACTGGTGACGAAAGTTGGGTTTATGGCTACGACCCTGAAAGTAAGCAGCAATCGTCGCAATGGAAGAGCCCTTCTTCACCTCGCCCCAAAATAGCTCGACAAGTCAAGAGCAACATTAAGTCCATGTTGATCTGTTTTTTTGATATTGACGGGATTGTTCATAAGGAGTTCGTCCCTCCTGGTCAGACAGTTAATAAAGAGTTCTATCGCGATCTTTTAAGGCGTTTGAGGGAGGACTTGAGGAGAAAACGTCCAGAGAAGTGGCGAACGAACGACTGGGTACTCCACCATGACAACGCACGACCGCATACGGCTTACATTGTGCAGGAATTTTTGGGTAAAAACAAGATGGCAGTTGTTCCCCACCCACCGTACTCGCCAGACTTAGCTCCATGCTACTTCTTTCTCTTCCCCAGGATGAAAATCAAGCTGAAGGGGCGAAGATTTGATACAGTTGAGGAAATTCAAGCGGAAACGCAGACGGTACTAAACACCCTAACAAAGAAAGACTTCCAGGATGCATTTGAAAAGTGGCAGAAACGCTGGGATCGGTGCATGCGCTCCCAAGGGGACTACTTTGAAGGTGATGGTGCAGAATAAGATCCTGGTAAGATGTAATAGTTTTTATTAATATATTTCGGGAACTTTTGGATTGCACCACGTATTATAATGGATTGCGAGATGGAGAGACTATTCTTTGGCTCGGGTTCTTCTGGCGGCTTCTCAAGAAGGACTCGCCTCCAAGGAGTTGCTTTCTTAAGTGGGAGCAAGGCTCAGGAATGTCAGAAAATGATCAATGAAGAATTTCACAATCTGTATGTACCAAGTATTATTGGCGTTACAAAATCAAGAAAGACGAACTGAGGGGAGAATATAGCACGCATGGGAGAGAAAAGAAATGCGTAACGGAGAAAAATCAGAAGCATGGGAACCATCCTATGAAGCGAGAAATGGAATTAGAGTATATCTTATAGAACTATTGGTAGAGGATGTGGAATGGATTAATGTGGCTCAGGAATGACGAGTGGCTGTCCCTTACGAACACGTTGATGAGCCTCTTGGTACCATAAAATGCTGAGAGTTTCTTGACAAGCTGAGCAACGCTTCCCAAGGACTCTACTTCACGGGTGGAGCAAGTTAGTTATTTAGGAGAGAATGGAGCCGGGATTCCTCAGTGATATAGTGACGGGCTATGGGCTGGACAACCGGTATTCGATTCCTGGCAAAGGCAAGAGATTTTATCTTCTCCACATGGACTACACTGACTCCTATACAATGAGTAATGGGGGTTCTTTCCCCGCGGGTAAAGCGGCCCGGGCTTGTAGCTGACCATTCTCTTCCATCTAATGCCGAGGTCAAGAATGGTGGAACTATACCTCCAGTCCGCCATGCGTCTTCAAGGCGTTATGCTCAATTAATTATTTGCAGGAACAATTTTACCATTACTTTACATTTCGCAGAAAAAATTTCGGAAGGACAAGATTGTACATTATCCGAAGATAGACTGCTATTATGATAATCTCCTGGAGAGACTAAGAGAAGACACGAAAGCTCTCAGTAAGGATAAACAACAAACCAGACGAAATTCGAACTGAATATTTTCAGAATGTATATCAGAAGCCTTACCACAGCACTAACCCATCTGTTAGACGCGTGCAAATGTGCATAATAAATGTATCACACATCGAACCCTGAAAAACAGTGGGTTTCCATTTGAATGCAGTTTCACCAGTCCAAATATTTGGATTTATGTATCTCTGATTTGTATTTGTGCACACACAAACACACAGACACACAGATCGGCGGCACCCGGACAATTAGATGCACGTTTACTGGAAGCACCGGCAGCGGAAGTTTCCAGATAACCGATGCTATGCGTCAGTTTGTGACACATTTTTGCATCTAAATACTTAGAGCCATAGTTGACGCACCTTGGTACGTGTCAAACCAAACTCTTCACACCGACCTCAAGATCCCATATGTAAGAACAGTAATCACAGACAGAATCCAAAAACATTATCAGAAACTGGAATCTCACCCCAACAACGCAATAGAAGCTCTCCTTCAACCTACACAATACAGAAGACTAAGACGAACTTGGCCAAACGATCTCCAGGAAAACTGAGGTGTAATCGATGGATTACAGCTCTTCAAGCCAACTTAGTACAATAGAATAACTATTGTACATGACAGCAAATTAGCTCATAGAATGCAAATTCAGATTGCTAATAAATGATAAAAAAAAATTTGCGTCTTATGCCTAATTCATTTTAGGCATCGTCTTGCTTACGCTGTTGCCCGTGTTTAATGACGGAACATGCGGCTTCGGCTCTGATAAAATCAACAGGGTCCAGAGTTCCAGTAACCACAATGTTCCATCCATAAGGCTTTGGTTTTGACAACAGCAATGAATTTCCGAATGTAACCCCGCATTTGGAGGGGAACTTCCATACGTATACAGCAGTCAGTGAAATACAATTTTTAAAATAGGAAATAACTCAACTCTCAACTGTGACCGATATTTTGCACAGAAGGATTTTGCTAGAACTTTTTGAGCAATTTGTTTGTTTTTTTTAATAATACATGATCAGCAATCAGAATACAGTGCATTCTATAAGCCAATGTGTTGATCCGTGTTAGGTGTCCTAGCTACAGCTGAGGTGTGTTGAGGTTAACGTCCAGGGATGTTACCTCAGAGTGAGCAAATTTGAAACTGACAAATTACCGTCCATCGCTATTACCCGCAGACAAATTTGAACATTCCGATATGTCATCTTGTAACTTCCAAAATTATTTTTCAGTTCTTAAAAAGCTTGGTGTAGCTTAAACCTACACCAGCATTTGTCTGACAACGCCACATTGATCCAGAAATGATACCAACAAAGAAAATAACATTTTCTCAAATGAGCCCCTTAAACTCTCCAAAATATTTCGTATACGTATAATAATTCATACCTTCAATTATGAAGATATTCCAATGTTGCCAACAGCAAATATGACGCACTGTTGTCGCAGATGTGACTTCTTTGTCGCCGGGAGCTTCCACCAGACTTGCTGGATCACCGCGCGGAAGCGTAACACGAGCGCGTCGCGTCTCTATGGAAACAAGCGAGACCACGATGTGCTTTTGTTATTCAAAATATATGAAGCTAGTATGAAACGAAGTTAATTGTCCAGTGCGCGTTCTTTGTTAGACGCCATTCGGCTCGACGCATTAATCAACATTTATTACTTCTTGAGAGGCAACGTTCCTTTGTCCGGTGCCATGGTAACAGGATGCTTTTCGAAGAGACTTCGTGTTCCGACAATGAGAACAGCACACGCCCACTTTTACTTCTACGTTTAGTAGGACTTCTTGGACGGAGATCAGTCCGTCGCAAGGCCGCTACCTACACAGGACAACTCACACAGATGCAGACATGCATCCATGCCCCGAGAGTGATTCGAACCCACTATCAAAGTGGTCGATATATAGATGACAGTATATAAAGTAGTTCCAGCACACTACTGCGGAACCAGGACTGACAAAACTCTAAATATTGCCCCAAGCGAAGTGAAATTCCATTGCCCCATCCTCAGTTAAAATCAACGGAAAACTTTTTAGGAATTTCGTGACAATCAGTAACACGAAATTCGGCGTTACTCTAATGAAAACAAACACCGCTGTATAATTCTTTAAAATTAAATCTGTGTTAATATATAACACACACATTTCATACACGCGCTTGGGCCCCTAGTGCGCGTACAATTATTTTACTGATGATGTCCTATACACGTTTTTATTTAGTTGGATGGTCTCCGTAAATTGTCGATATTTAATCGAAATCATTCGATTTGTTTTCGAGAAAATCGCAAATATATTATTTGGGGTTCATTTGAAAGGCCAGTGTCTTTTTAGCTAGAATATCAATATTCACTCTTAAATTATAATATTGTAACGTGCTATCTTACGGTCATCGCTAAGCAACCGCCACAATAGGAAGTTAACAGCCTACAATGAGTCTCCACGGTCACGACGAATACAGGGAGAGTTTCCACAGAGACAACGCAATAACAGTGGGCCGTTGCCTGGGGCAAACAAACGCGTTTCCTTGGAGATCTAAGGTAACGAATTGTTTGAAGCGTTGTATGACAACAGAAGGCTCTTGTGAACACGGTAATGAACCTTCGGGTTCCATCAAATGCTAGGAAATTCTTGAGTAGCTGCAGAATTGGCGGCTCCTCCCGAAGGGCTCAGCTCCATGAGCAAGTAAGTAAGTAATCTTTTAATTAAGATTAGCACAAACACCATTAATATACAAGTGACCGACAACACAATATACATACATACATATTGGGACGTGGACGGCGCAACACTCGGTAAACAACCCGTCCCCCTCCCCCTCGGTGACGTAACAGGGGACACCGCGGTTGCTATGCACCAATAAACAAATCTCGCCAGCGTTGCTAGCAACACCTGTAAACACGGCGTCCGGCAACAGTGGTACCCATCACGTAACTGTTTTCTGTGTTGTCCGTGCCGAGGCTAAATAACGAACAGCGAACACTATTCAGAAGTGAGTGAGTAGTGACTGAGTAGTGAGTAACGAGTAACCATTCAGTTTCAGCCTAGCATTCGCCGGAGTGAGTTGAATGGCAGTGACTCCAGCAGGAGAAGTAATTGTGATACTACAGATGGCAGTAGTGGTGTAATTGTGAGAGCGAGTGTTCAATAAATTCGTTATATCCAATACGGCATGAAGTTATGTGTCGCGTTACATACCCAACACGTGACAATATATAAATACTAGTCAGTGCAGGAAAAAGAGGTACATAACCTTTACAAGAGACATCATAAGCGGTCACAACTTCTAACACACGAACGCTTAGTAATGCCCATCAATTGCAACAAGTTTAATATAAAAGACGGGTACGCGGTGGGGTTGTTGTTTGAGGCACTATGTTACAAGTCGGAATGTAACGGGTTCGAATCCCGGTGAGGCCATTTTTTTTTCCAATTGACCTACTCCTTATGGCCCTTGGGTCGATTCAGTCTCTAACAGAAATGAGTACCAGAAATCTTCATAGGGGGTAAAGAGCGGCCGGAGCGTAAGGCTGATAAATTCATCGCCATCTATCAGCCGATTGTGTAGAAAATGTGGGAGACTCAACATCTCACAACCCTATGGGCCTTCACAGCCTGTTACAGGGAGAGCGTTAACCTATTTTTACCTTTCCTTTAATATAAAATATTGCTTTTACATGTTTCGGCCCCTACTGACCATCACAAAAAGGTGCAGCCAAGACTACAAAGACATACTTCACATGTACAACAAAAGCAGGTTGTCATAAAAGTACGTAAAGGTACATGTACAATGCCTGTTGATGGCCGAGAAGCTGAAACAGGTTCTAAACTTTTAACTTGTACTGCATCTATACATAACCAGTGTTCACGGAATCCAAAACCACAGAATGTAACAACGGTTGCCAGTGGGCCTATTTGACCGGATTGGGGAGGATATGAAATGGAAAGGTCAAGGCACAATTTGAGGGATAATTCCGTCATTTGTCTGGAGGGACAAAGAGAAACCACTGACATCTCAGAACGGCTAGTCTCGAAGCCGAGACCTCGTGAACAGGATGCAAGTCCCGACGTTTGGTGAATTCGTGAAGTTGCCCCCGTGCTTAATTAAGCAGTACATCACGAAGACGTGGGGGGAGTGAAAATATAGTTCTACGCATAGTTATAACCAGGGCCCGGATTTTGATGACCTGAAAATATTTAAAAAAAATGACCGAAGAAAAATCCAGAAAAAGGACCTAAAGGAGAAAAGAAAGAACACTTCGCTTCCATGTTATTCACATTTTAGAAAACATATGAAGAAAAATTCCCTAAAATGGCCAAAAATGACAAGAAATACCCTTGAAAGTCCAAACATTTACCAAGAAATTACCCCCAAAATGAAAAAAGATCTTAAACCTAAAAATGTCAAAAAATGACAAAAAAATTACCTATAAAATTTACATTTCTGTAACCAGCAGCTCATATCCGAGATTTATATATTTAAGAGCATCGCATAGGATACAAGGAAAAAAAGATGACATGTCATCAAAATCCGGGCCCTAGTTATAACACACACTAGGACTAGGTGGAGGTCAGTGTCCAGCTTCAATCCCCCACCGCCTTATTCAACATATGGAGATTCTGGTATAGGTCGGCCTGGAGGCTGGGTGAACCGTGCAACCGGTCTGGACTTTGTGGAGTCGAGAAGAGCCTCTTGCCTCTGTCGCAAATCCAGCCCGGTTTCTTCTTTCGTCCAGCAAGTACCCCAGTCTCTCTGCAGACCGACCTATCCCGGCGTTTATATGTGCTAACTAAGCTAAGTGTATGTTGCAACATCATTATGGCAACAGTGTGAGAAATGTTATCTTCATCTCAAGCCGTCATTAGAAGAGTCAATGAATTACAACTTGTGGGCATATCCAACCCTCAGAAGGACCACACATTTACCACCCCTTGAAAACACGTGCGCTCATTAGCATACCCTTTCCACCCCCTCTGCACTCGTATCCATGTGACGGCCGGCTAAGCTAACCATTCCACCGCAGGGCAGGCAACATTTTCTCTTCAAATTTATCAGAGTACCGCGTGCCCCGTGCAGTGGTTTTGGTTCCATCAGAATCCATTCTCAGGCTCCTTTGAACAATGCAATGGTTACCTGGGTTCCATACGAAGCCTAACTGGGCGACCCTTGTGTTCTCTATAAAGACTTCGCTGAATGCGTCGGTTAAACTGGATATGCATACCAACCAGTTTACTCGGCCGCGTCATATCTCAAGCTGTTAGACGCTGGCTTCCCACCGCGGCGGCCCGGGTTCGATCCCGGGTCTGGTCAAGTGGGATTTGTGGTAGACAAAGTGGCGCTGGAGCAGGTTTTCTCCGAGTGCTTCGGTTTCCCTGCCAATCTTCATTCCACCAATTCATTCATTCATTCACCAATGGCTCTACAGCCCTTTGTCAGGCCCTGGCATCTTCTTCAGTTTCGTAATCTTTTCTACACAATCGGTAGGACTCCTTGGAGGAGTGATCAGCCCATTGCAAGGCCGCTACCTAAACACAGGACAACACAGACACAGAATAAACGCACACAGATATCCATGCCTTGAGTTCGATTCGAATTCATTAGCCCAGCTTTCGAGCGAACGAAGAAAGTTCTGCCTTAAACCGCGCGGTCACTGGGATCGGGGTGCGCAGAATTATGCGCAAGATACCTACTTGGAAAGCATGTACGCAGGCAGACTTACATATGCTCATGAATATTATCGAGGTAGTACTTGGTTAAAAGCAAACTGAGAAACACGTATGTTAACTCACGTCCGACAGGCCATGAGCTGGACGACCGAGGAACTGGAGTTCGATTTCCATCAGACGTGGGGAACTTTTCTTTTCTTCTCGTTGTTCAGACCGGCTCTGGGACCCACCAGCCTCCGTTCTAACGGGCAGCGAAATCTATTTCCCCTTTGACAAAGCGCGAAGCTGCCACTCACCGCTTCCTAGAACAGAGATTAAGAATATGCGGACTATCTCCATTTACCTTACAGCTTTACGGTGTGGTGCTAAATTACATAATTAAGCACAGGGACAGTTTTACCTTTCAGCGATCACGTCGAAGAGGAACCTGTAGCCTGATAACTATGATGACGTAGTAATATGGAAATACGTAACCACGTGACAGGAGATCTGAAGTTTTTATGGTGGTGAATATTAACATTGCTGCACACGGTAGTGTAGTTGGCTGAGGGGCTATACTACAAGCCGGAAGGTCGCGATTTCAAGTCCCGATGAGGTCACTGGATTTTTTTCAATTGACCTAATCCTTTCAGCTTCACTATGGCCCTGGGGTCGACTCAGCCTCTAACAGAAATGAGTACCAGGAATTAAATAATTTTCCTGGGGAATAAAGCGCGGCCGGCGCGTAAGGCTGACAACCTTACCGCCATCTTTGAGCCGATTGTCTAGACAATGTGGGACCCTCAACGTCTCACAACTCTATGGGCCTTCATGGCCTGGTACAGGGATAGCTTTACTTACTTTTGGCTTATGACACCGTTCGTTCTTGTATGTGGGTAACAACATTTCGACGCAACATACTGCTCCTAATTCTCGAGGTCTCATACTCGTGATATGAGGTGAATGTGAAGGTTTTGCTCGAATTTGTTCCTGATTCTGAGGTCTGTTGCAAGTCACCAAGACATTGGGTCTGTTTCCTCTTCTGGATGTTGCGGATGACCGCACGACTTCCAGTCAAGTGAATATTTGATGCTGAAAGCAGTGCTTTGACTGTCTCCACAGACGCGAAGGTAATTCAATGCAGATACGGCGCGTAAGTGGGGACGGCTGGATTGCCACGATGTGGGCGTCCGGCGTCCGGACTCATTCACAGCATCCGTCATCGCACACACCTCAATGGGGGAAAGTGGAGAGACCAAACAGAACCTGGCAGAAATCTGTAATCCACTCCATGGTAACAGAATCATAGATGTTCACAATTGCTAATACAAAACAGACTTTGGACTGTATACTGATAAATTTCAATCCAGTTCACCTCCGCACAATCTGGTTTCCTAAGATCTAGTTTAATATTATACTTCCAAAGCCTCCTCACTTTTCCAATTAGTCGTTTTACAGGAGACTCACCTCCCAGAATTTTGCATGGTACATCCTGCTTCCCCCAAAATGGAACATATCCGTCACTGCGCGTTCTCGAGTTTGAGATGTGACGCCGTGCATTCTGATAGAAAGACACCGAAGTTTCAGAGAAGCCTGCTCATTCCATCTTCCATCTTAGGCAACAGATCCTTTGAATGTTGGCACTTCCCACAGCACCACGCGTACATGACGTCACGTCCCTAACAACAGTCATCTGTACATTCACCGCCGTGATAACCTCAAAATCCCTCGATTTTGCGACTTTCTTAAAACTTCTACGTAACGTAACCTAATTATTTTGGATTATATACAACTTAAAATATTTATTTGTATTAAAATCATTATGTTTTGGAAATGAGTTCTATTTTGCACCTTCAAATAATAATGAATATGAAGAAATTCCTACTCTGTTGGGCACTTAACTCCACCTTCTTTCCCAGCAGATTAGGCAATTCGTCGTACCCCGTCCATCCGAAGTAGACACTAGATATTATTTCTGAAACGCTGTACTCTTTGTATTGTCACGGGTATGAGTGCCTACAGACGGGGTTCGAGTTGTAATCTGCTTTATTAAACTCTTTGATACAGCGCATGACTACACTTTATATTTCACTATTACACACACACTAGCGTCCATAGTAACGTAATCACTGCCGTTGCTTTGTAGCGGCTTTCAACGGAGGACGTCCCCCTTCTTTTGGGTTCTCCAACTGCCTGGGGCCTCAGCTGCCGAGCTTCTCACAACAACTGAACTCCGGCGGTTCTCACTGACTCCTCACTGGCTCAAGTTCCTAACTTGTCCTGCTTATAACATCCCGACACGGACCGCGTAGAACACACCGTTGCCCTGTTACAGTGAAATTGTTACCATGGGAAAATATTTGTTTACGGAGATGTTACTTAACAACAGCTGTTTTACAGTTGCTCATTTCGCAGTCTTTACCTTGCAACATTACATGCTACAAATTTCACATCGTCGTCACGTAATTAATCGCAGTACTGCGTTAGTTACTCCTTTTTGTCCTCGAAGTGACTAGAAGAGACCTGCGTCCAGTGGGCACCGATCGGAAATAAAAGCCTGATTGTAACCTGATTGTAACGTTCGGAGCTCTACTTCTACTCAGCAATACAGATTGTGTCACTGGGACGCAGAGTGCACGTATTCTAGAGATACCAGGGTCGAATTTCGTAGTTTATATAGGACGTCCTGTACTTCTAAATCTTTTACATATTAGGCGAATGCTGGGAAATACAAAAAATACCACAACCGTATCTTTCGACGTGTGAAAATATCCATCCTTACCGACCGTCTTCTCAACTCATGTGACATTATAAACTCCGCGATTTTAGTCCGCAAGCGAACTATACCGACCAAGCCACCGCCGCTTGTCGGCGAAGTTAGTGCCAACTTTTGCGGATAGGGGGTGTCGCGTGGTCAGCGCAACGAATCCCCAGGGTCGTTAATTTCGGTTTTCTAGACCGGACGTTATACAACTTATAATATTAATACAGCGCAATTAAATGCATAAAAGACTGCTGTCTTCATTTCCATCTTCAGGGAAGAAGAATTTCTAGCTTCAAGATTAAGGCAGCAAATCCATCAGAAAAGCAGGTAATCAGCTATCAGTTTCACAGGCACTGTATCGAGAACATGAAATCACGCGGCTACCTCCACGCCATGTACACAACCTCACGGCACGGCACTAATCAAGACAGTCATTTGCACTTGTAGTACAGCCGTTCCTAATGAGACATGAGAGGACAACAAGGTCTTTCGCGTAGAACCTGTTATCTAATCGGGTACCCCACTGGTCCCGTAAAGTGTAAAAACATCAGATTGAATTATACTTTGTCAAAATGTTTAATGACGGCAAATGTAAATAAATGTGTTACGAATTGTTGTTATTAATTTCTAATATTTAATTTCGCCGATTACAGTAGCCGCTCGATCTACGGCATGAAATTTAGTCGCCCGCTTAAACACCGGGATTACGGGTTCGAATTCTACTCAAGGCATGGATGTTGTGTGTGCTCTTATTCTCCTTGTGTGTTGATCTGTGTGTAGATAGGGCCTTGTGACGGGCTGATCACCCATCAAAGGAGTCCTACTGATTGTCTGCAAAATTAGAATTTCGTAATTAACCAATTGTGAATGTGCACATTTCAGAGAAACTAAAGCTTCCAGGCGGAAGAATATTCTAATTTGGAGACGAATTAATTAGATGCTAGATACTGTGTATGATAATTTATTGACTGTAGTCTCAAAATTTCGCAAAGTCACCTGGAAAGTGTCTAATTGAAAGCTAAACGAAAATGTTCGCATGGCCGCCATATTTCTGTTGTTGTATACTGTCACGTGTCACAGTGAGTAAGACGCGGGTCTGTATTGGTAATTGAATTTATTATTAACCTACAAGTCGTAACAATAATTAATTATTAAACTATCTGCATTAATTTTATTTGTTTCAGTCTGGTCCGTCACACTAACAATTCCAAAGACAAAATAACTCCGTCCAAGTTTCACCACTTGAAAACTCAGCACCCTTACATGTTTCGATCTTAATGGATCATCTTCAGAGGGAACATCGATACTTATTTGGAAACTACTACACAGTGGGTATTCTGAGTGCTAAAATACATACACACATAATGCCTGGAATGCACAATATACACAAAATCCAATTTTTCCACAATTACAGCAGCTTTCCTGGTATATTAAAGTTTTTAAAACTTTGTTGTTTAAGTTAAAATTTATAAACCAAGTAGGTTCGTGTCATTTCTCCTATTGTCTTTCTTGAAGGGGGCTGAACTTGTGCCGCCTGTATATCTTGAGAAGGAGATTCTTAGTACTGTCCGTGTTCGTTCGTGGCGTGCTGTGAAACTTAAATAGTCACACTGGACGGAGTTGTTTTGTCTTTGTATCTGCATTAGTTACACCAGTTTATAACACTGGAACTACAGTATAACAGTCTCACTGAATCACATACTCCAAAAATTACATATTAATAAAATCTTCTTTCTATTCAGGCGTTAAATCTTCTTATATTCCATTTGAACTACGAACTTCCCGTGGCAATTTCCTACCGAGAATTGACTCGTCTCTGAACTGAACGAATTCTGTCACTTATATAGCCGAGGAAAGGACACGCATCACAGGAAACACGAGTCACGTGACCACCACCCAAAGCAGCGGACATGAAAACACAGCCTTCTCTATTGTTGCGTGCGCATATTTCTGGTGTGGCCTAGAGATAACGTCCTTCTATCGTTGCGTGTTGGAATATGTTTACGAAACTGTGGCCTGGCAATAGGTATTCACGTTACAAAACTTTCTAGAACAGCTTTAGCCTAGCAAACAGTTAGGCTTACATATTTTTCTAACAGTATTACCGTACATTATTCGGAACCTCAATCTGTAGGTTATGAATTGTCAATAGTCTTACTTGCATCTCAAAAGCTCATGTTTTTATTGAGACCGTAAGAATTAAAACGTGCAAGGTTTGAGCGACCACCAACGTTCATGTCGATTTTCGAAAAAAATAATCAGCGAGTCAGTTCAAAATTTTAAAAGGACACCAACACAGAGAGGATGGTCATGTCATAGCTCTGTTTTATTTTTCTTCAAGAAAAGTATGCTAAAAATTACACAATTCGAGACAGAATCAGTCCCAAAGTACTGACATTCAAACTTGATTAGTGATTTGTTAGTTTAAATAGATTAGGTGTAAGTGTCCACAACCTGAGATTTTCTGCAAAGTAACACTCACTGAATCACTCATGGAGTTGAGCTCTTTTTGAGAAGCTGCCAACTGTGCAGTTACTCGAGAACTTCCCAGCATTTTATGGAACCTGAAGGTTCATTACCGTATTCACAAGATCCCTCCACTGGTCCCTATCCTGAGCCAGATCAATCCAAACTATACTATTCCAATCTTATTTAAAATCCATTTTAATATTGAAGAAAGCAGTCTTCTGCGATTTGGTGCCGTGTAGAAATTGTGTTAACCGACGTTTCGAAGGAACGTATCGCCTACATCTTCAGGGTAGAAGACAAGAAGAAATCCGCGAGCGAACCAGCTAGAGCAGGTGTAACAGACTATACGTTTTGTCCACCCGCCTACGTCTTGGTTTTCCCAGTGGTCTCTTTCCATCTGGCTTTCCTCCCAATATCCTATATGCACTCCTCTTCTCTCCCATTCGTGCTACATGCCCTGCCCATCTCATCCTCATTGACTTGATCATTCTAATTATACTTGGAGAGAGTACAAGTTATGAAGCTCCTCATTTCTGCAAGGTATATTAGGATTAATGCTTTACTGCCATTTGCAAATGCAGTGACGGACAAAGCAGTGCTTAATGCGCAAGTTCCGTGTTAATAGCAAAAGCACGTCTGCCGTCAGGACTAGCATGGTATGCTCACATCTATCATCCGGACGTTACACGGACTCGCTACATGTCAACTAACCAGCCTCTGACATCACGGAGACATGTTTGCGTTCATCTGAGAGTGAATAAAATTACATACCTAATTAGGAATTCTGCAGTTTGTATTCGCCTTACACCACACAAGTCGCTATTACGAGGTTAGCGGCCGGCTTCTGTGTTCGTCACGTCACGCAGCCTGACTGGCTCCTCGCGCCCGTCTAGGTGAGCCCTGGCATTGCAACTTGAAGGATGACATTAGCTTACTTCCCTTGTTTAGAAAAAATGAAAGGAGGTTTATGTAATCACCTTGCTCCCTGTCTGTTCCCTCCCCCGTCTAATTATTGTTAAGAGACTTTTGAGATCACCTTCCTGTCTGCGTGTCTGTCCCCCCCATTTATGGTTTCCTATGCGGTCCGTGTCTTATCAAAGGAATGTACACGATTCATTCTTCCCAGAACTTATTGTGTATACAAGTATTATGAGATCACCTTACTGTCTCTCTGTGTTTGTGTGTCCCCCTCATTTTGAAGTTTGCGAGATCGCTTTGTTGTCTCTGTGTCTGGGCCCCCATATTTTTTGGTTTTCAATGCGGTAGGTGACATATCAAAGGAAAGTAGATGATTAGTTCTTCCCAGAACTTTCGTTTACCCATTTGTAATGATTGTAAAATGTGTAAATCAGCAAAAGTGCTATAATTATTTCTAGTTACGACCTGTAAGTATCCAATTAATCCAAGTACCAATCCAAACCCTCGTCACTGTGACAAGTGACAATATTGTAATACAGACGTAAAAAATAAAGCTATCCATGTAACAGGCCGTGAAGTCCCGTAGGGTTGTAAGACGCCGAGGCTCCCAAATTTTCTGTAGACAATCGGCTCACAGATGGCTGTAAAACTGTCAGCCTTACGCGCCGGTCGCCCTTTATCTCCCCAGGAAGATTCTTGGTACTCATTTCTGTTAGAGGTTGAGTCGACCCCAAGGGCCGTAGCGCCCCTGGAAGAATTAGGTAAGTTAAAAAAAGAAAATGCACCTCATAGGGACTCGAACCCGCGACCTTCCGGCTTGTAACATTGTGCCTCATCCAACTACACTACCGCGTCCCATTACAGTGCGATATATGGATTCGTATATAAAACACAATTAAATAGTTTAAAATATTTGTTAATGTATACTGTATAATGTAATGTTCTTATAAACTGAAACATGTAGCGCATTGTCGTAATATTAAGACAAATAAAGTCATTATACACAGTGAGATGTGAATGGGACTCTGATGGTTGTTGAGCTGACACGGAAACGAAACATATTCGTCATGTACCACTACAGGAAGGGAGCTATTGCAAGAATCTGAAGGGATTTCTTTGAACACAAAATATGCCGTCTGTTGATCTCATTGATGTGCACGTGATCGAGCTTAAAGCATTCCAGGCATTTGTTGATTTCACGTGCTAACGCACTACATATACATATTTTCTAGGCCTCCTGACTGAATAGTATACTGATCAACAGGGCCCGGATTTTGATGACATGTCATCTTTTTTTCCTTGTATCCTGTGCGATGCTCTTAAATATATAAATCTCGGATATGAGCTGCTGGTTACAGAAATGTAAATTTTATAGGTAATTTTTTGGTAAATTTTTGGACTTTTAAGGGTATTTCTTGTCGTTTTTGGCCATTTTAGGGAATTTTTCTTCATATGTTTTCTGAAATGTGAATAACATGGAAGCGAAGTGTTCTTTCTTTTCTCCTTTAGGTAATTTTTCTGGATTTTTTCGGTCATTTTATAGGTAATTTTTTTTTAACATTTTCAGGCCATCAAACTCCGGGCCCTGCATATTACATTTTTGGGTTATATTTTAGGTAATTTTTCTGGATTTTTTGGTCATTTTTTAAATATTTTCAGGTCATCAAAATCCGGGCCCTGCTGATCAATAAACAGAGAAAGAAAGCTGCTTTAGAGAGGGCCGAACAGGGTTCCATGAAGTACTCCAGGGTGGTTACGCAGTGGACCGCAACATTCTGACACAATTCCACCGTTCCGCTACGCCGAATCCCCTTCACGAAGTGACTGGGGTGTATCGCTTCGGGATTCTTGAAATTCAGTTACCGCTGAGAGACGCTTGCGGCGGCGTCTGGGACGCGGCAGTAGAGCCAACATATTGTTATGAGGGTGGCATCGCTACAGTTATGGCTCTCCATTTGAACCACTTTACAAGGAGCGCGCCTACCACTTTACGACCACTCCGCGTGGAGCTTCGTTTTGAAGGAAATATAAAAATAAAATAAGAAATAAAGTGCGAGGCTGGTTTCATGGGAAATGGACCCTGAACTCTGAAATGATGTGCACAAGGGCAGATTTTCTTTTTCATAAATTCAGAAGGCAATGCATTTTCTGAACCCTTCGTCAGTACAGCAGTTTTCCGTTCCGTTATGGATCTTTGCGTTAGCTGTGTGTCGGCTGGCGAAATTTGAAGAAATGTGCGTTGAACGTCTGGCAAGGTATTATCGTTAAATTCCCTGATATTCTCTACAACAAGAACCTAAATTGTTGTCCCGAAAAATAATCTCGAGGCATCTTTCGGCCTGTCTTCATTTTTTAAAAAGAGACAAGAGATTAGCCATTCATCACATATTTAGTTCAACGGAATGACACCAGATGGCATATCATTATGGCGGCTGTCTCATTATGAAACAAGTTATACCCCGATATTCGTCACACAGGTGCCGCTGTTACGTAAATTTAACAGGAAAGAGGTGGGTCCTCAGGGAGAGGCAATGATAATAGGAGCAGAGCCATTTTATACCAAAACTGGCCCACCACTGGCATGGATCATTTTAATGTTTCGTATGTAAATTACTTTCTTTTATTCCTTCTCTCTTGTTACTGCCATAAAATTATAGTAACTTTTAATTACTGCGAAAGCATTCAACGGAGTAACGTGAAATGTAAACGTGAATATCCACATGGTTTAAATTAGTTCATCTTTCTTCCCGTGTGCAAATATGCTGCGTATAGAATCGTATGAAACGTTTTTATTCTCAATGCTAAAACAGAGAGCGGACTCTGCGACAGTTTACGGCTATCCAGTGGACAGTGGCCAGGGAGCAGAATGCATTAAAAAGCTGGTGTAGCGCCGGAAATTTTGCCTCTGCTGAAATTCGTGGAATTCACAATAATGAACTCCATGGTTTTAGTCCGCAAGCGAACTATACCGACCGAGCGACCGCCGCTTGTCGCCGAAGTTAGTTCCAACTTTAGCGGATAGAGTGCGTCGCGTGGCCAGCGCAACGGAATCCCACGGCCGTTAATTTCGATTTCCTAGACCGAAACCGTCATTTCCATTCAAGTAGCTCCTCAATTATCCTCACGAGGCTGAGTGGACCCCGTTCCAGACCCGCTACTTTTCAGAGAATCCTGTAGCGCCGAGAATCGAACCCGTACCTCTGGATATGTAGCCAGGGACTCTGACCACTAGACCACAGAGGCGGTCACGCGGAATATAACCGACAAAAGGCGAGAATATTTATCAATGCAGTTCACAAGAAGTTAATGTGAGACAATCGCTCCATCCCAATTGTTAAAATTTTAACAACCATACCGACGACTATGGGGCACGAGGTAGCGTTTGGTTGAGGCACTATGCCACAAGCCGGATGGTCGCGGGTTCGAGTTCCGGTGAGGTGGATTCTTTTCAATTTACCTAACCCTTCCAGCCGTAATATGGCCTCAGATCGACTCAGCTTCTAACATAACTAAGCACCGGGAATCTTTCTGGGGATAAATGGCGACTGGTGCGTAAGGTTAACAATCTCACCGCCATCTGTGAGCTGACTGCCTAAAAAATATGGGAGCCTCGACGTCTCACAACCCTGTTACAGGGATCGCTTTACCTTACGTTATCAACGATTGTTATTACTCGCTCGTAGGTTGTAAATGGGGTCTAGGAATGAGTGAATTGGAGTCAAAGCACGTCTAGAAAAATCCTTGGAAGAATTAATATCATTCTTAGGTAATAGTCTCCTATATACATTGTTTAAACAAATTAAACCTTTGGCATTCTTGTAAGATTGTAGAGACAGAGAAGTCTTTAGACCAATAATAGTGGTTAAATACATGGGGAAGGAAATGGACCAGTAAGTGAACAAGGGTTTGCAGAATGAAAACTAACCCAAAACTGAAAAAATTACATAAACTCTTAACCAATTAACGGATATTAAGGGATAAGAGATGGAAACAAAAAAAGGAGTTCTGTTGTGAACGAGGCCAAGGTTCTTAGAGGGCCCCACAGTCACGAGTACGTACATTATGTAGGATTAGTGTGGTCAGACCTAACAAATTAACAGAGCCGTCTTCTTGGTATTGTCAAAATTTATGTGTGAACATAGATGGCCTTTGGATTGGTGAATGGATTTATTGACCACTTATACACTAATGACCAGTAATTACTTTACAGATCACAGACACAGACAGACTATTGTCCTCATTCTATTACAGTCTCCGCTAGCCGTTTCCTGGCAACGGATTTTAAAACAGGAACTATAACAGTCTTACACTCCAGATATCACGTATACAGTTCTCTTTCTACAGCCATGCTAGTGGAGTGGGACTAAGTCCCTTGTACTGCGTCCACTTCTGGCCTATTGTACCATTTCTCAGCCATACTCTTGTAACTAACTCTTTTCTTCACAGCCTCCTCGGCAGGGAGGATCAACCAGGATAACAAAACTAATATAAAACGAAATGAGGCAATAGTGAAACTTTCATATACGTTGATTGATAACGCCTATGCTATTCAACATTTTCTGTACAGGTTTATTTTAGATCTTCTGTACCATATTTTTTTATTGCTAGTGGGGTGGGACTAAGTCCCTTGTACTGCGGCCATTTCTGGCCTATTGTACCAGCCCCAGATGATAGGTGAGGGTGACTGTGGAGCAATTGGTGGAATAAAGACTGGCAGGTGAAAACGAAGTACTCGGAGAAAACCTGCCCCAGCGCCACTTTGTTCACCAAAAATCCCACTTGACCAGACTCGGGATCGAACCCGGGCCGCAATGGTGGAAAGCCAGCGACTAACCACTTGAGCTATGGAGCGGCCTTCTGCACCATATTTAGTAAAACTCCGCTCAACAAAAGCCCTCTGTGTCAAGCCGACAAACATGCTCACACGCTAAAGAAAACAAGAATACACTCGAAAACGTCTAGAAATTGCAGAATGTGGAGATGTTACGTCACACCCAGAGGACATAAAGAACTTCGTGATAGGACAATGAAAGAGTAACACCGGGATTCTTTGTTTTCACAAGGCATTTCGCGTCTGTGATGTTACTCGTCGATCCGCTCCGTACTCGTGGCGAATATGGCACTCCTGTCTCTCCAGAGAGTCGTTGTGAAGTTCTGAATAGCTGCTTTTTCTATTTCTGTAAAAATGCGCAGTAGTTTCTGTATGCCGAACGGGTGGGAAATTTGCACGTTTAAAAATGACCTCCCCGGGCAGCTGTAAAATGCCGTGTGCCATTTCACAAATATGGAGGCGAGCGGTGTACCTCCACGCACTCGCTAGAATTCAACAGACACAAACAATGTCTGTGTGCCAACGTGTTCTTCATCTAGTTGGGAATCCATTTACAACAATCATAAAAAATATTTTGGGAGAACCTCTAAGCTTCCAGATATTTTGCCCAATAATTCAGTTCTCAAAACAGTAGCTTTCTACTCTGGATGTTATTTTTTCTCTTACAATAATTATACATATTTCCACTGTCCACAATATCAAGGCTACACCAGACTTCACATAATATGGCGGCTAGCAGAAGCGAGAGAGATAGAGCTACAAAGTTGCGGTGTAGCACTGCGCGGAATAGTACGTCACTTGCATCAGCTGCGTGTTCTTGACACTTGGCAACTCTCACGAACGGGACACAAGTGTCCGAGTCCCCCCAGAAACATCCACAAACATTAAAAACTAAGTCCCAAGCTTGTTTATGCTAGGCCTGGCTTTTAATTTGTTCGTCTTTCAGTTTTAGAAATACAGCAAAACGAAATTAAAACTAATACTGTACAAATTACTTAAAAAGAACACTTTAATTCCGGAAATAAAACCCCACACCATGGGAATAACTTTCAGTATCAACAGCTACAACTGGCTGACTGCTGCAGAATGAGCAAGTGGCAAGACCCGCCACCGAGCGTTCAAGGCAACCCGCCATGCCATTTGAAGGCTAACATGAGGTTTTAAAACACTACGTGCACATTCTGACTAACAGCATCTATTCACACTGCACGTAACACCACGGAAAAGTAACGGGTCACCAGCGGACCGACAGTTTGTTCGAGTATTCACACGACCTGCACATATCGAACTACCAGGTTCACGCATATTCGGCGATACTAACATGTCTCTCTGCGAATCCTTGGCTGACAATAATGATTATATAATATTATTACAATAGTTTAGCTAATTTTTATAACTCAACAACATCAAATAAAAAGAAATTGTAGATGTAAATAGATTCTAAAGGGTTCTGACGATGGCGGATGACACACAGAATTACTGGCGTTTTGGACTTCTTCCATCGCCCTGAATTCTAGGTAATAGAGGACACACTAAGTAATAGAAGACAGGACGTTTCGGAAACTGGATCTGTTTCCGTCTTCAGGTGAGAAACGAAGACACATACTCAGTTGGGCCCCTTAGAAAGAACTAATCTCAATCACTGGTCGTTGCACACTTTTGTGTGCTGTCGTATTCTGTCTTCACTTCTTCATGTCTGAACTGACTACTTCCGTTCTCTCGGTCTGTTATATTCGACATTCGGACGGTCTGGAAGACACCCTCTCGAGGGGTTTTGTTTCGCGTTTTCGATGCAACGGTCTCCAGTGTATTGGTTGCCGCGGGAACTGAAATGGTTCAGTATCCGTTACCGAGGTCACTACTACGCGAAGCTCCGCTCAGCAGGTGGGGGGATGGCGGCTTCCAGACGTCGCGTCACAGTACACAATACATGAATAACAGTTTTCTTTATGTAGTGAACTCTTGGTTACCAGGTGTAATGGTGCAACAGTTCGCTTTGCAGCCATGCGTTAAACGTCTAATTTATACAAGTACTTTGATGTTTCTCTATATTTTGCGGTACATAAGTTGTATTTATAATATTATCTCTATTTCTGCTCTTAGGACAGCTGATTGCAATGCAGTCCACATTTGTTGATACTCAACGTTCTTTGATAACTACACGTAGCTCAGCTGTAACGACACTGGACAAGAGATCTGTCTCAGGTGTACCAGGCCTTGCTTGGAGAGGCAGAAGGAACCTACGATCGTCCAATGACTACACAGTCGTCCGCAGTTACAATTTGTTACTTGACATGAAATTAAAAAAACAAACTCCGTGGTTTTAGTAAGCAAGCGAAGAATGCCGACCGAGCGACCACCGCTTGTCGGCGAAGTTAGTTCCAACTTTAGCGGATAGAGGGTGCCACGTGGCCAGCGCAGCGGATTTCCCACGGCCCATAATTTCGGTTTTCTCGACCGGAGCCACTATTTCCTTGAAAAAGCTCCTCAATTATTCTCACGAGCCTGAGTGGACGCCGTTCCAGACCCATTACTTCTCAGAAAATCTGGTAGCGCCGGGAATCAAACCAGGACCTCTGGATCTGTAGCCAGGAACTCTGACCAGTAGACCACAGAGGCGGTCATTACTTGACATCATTGGCACAAATACACACAAGTCACTATTCACAACGTAAACAAACAGCTGCAGATTTAAAATGCAAGAAGACTGCGAATTTGCTTCCGTATTAACTACACACTTAAAGCTGAGTGGCTGCAGGGCCGAAGCGGTCTGACGTCCCAAAGGATTCGAAGTTCTACTCTCCGTGAAAGATGACTCCCTCATTTGTCCCGATTGGCTTAATTTGCAAAATGAGATGGTCTCTAATTTTATATTGTAACGTATATGCTCAATGGAGGAGCTGTGGAGCCAGTGGAACAGTCGTTACTAAGTAATACACGCACCAACAATAGAACAACGGGGTTATGCAAACCGTTTCTAAGCAACGGCTCGGTAAACACGCCTCAACAACAGAGAGGCTGTTGTCTATAGGGGACCATGCTGGCACCGTTGTTATGGAACGGAACTGTAAACACGCTTCGTGAACAATATATGCCATGTTTTCTGCATGGTACGTGCCGAGGAGTTATTTGAAGACAACTGGCGCTAAAGTGCAGGTGAGGTTTCAGTTGTGGAGTGTTAACTAGCGGACAACGGAAGCGGATGAATCTCCATTGCTAAGATTCGTTACCAGGAAACGTCTAATGATAACACTGCAGAGGAACAGCCATTCTGGAGAGCGATTACCAAGTAAAGACTACCGAAAGACTGAAAAGACATAGTGTTGAGTGATTTGTAATGTTGAAATCTTCAATAGTGTTATAATTATTTGTAGTTATGACCTGTAAGTGTTAAATAACTGTGTTTCCTAATCCAACCCCGTCTATAGTCACCAATACACGTGAGAATATTTACCAATCAACTAAGTAAATTAATGTCTCATAATGTTGGACATTAAGTTGTAACGACGCCTTGAAGTGTTCAGTAATTTAACGTTTAGTCTCAGCGTAACCAGTTGATCATATTTCGTGACAACTGCAAAAATAAGTATTACGAACTGTCGCATACACAGACTTCAAAGGTTTCACCATTATGATACGAAGTCAAAATTTTGAGAAAAACAATTTATTTTTAGTAACCAACACATGTTAATTATACCATTAGTGTTACTCATTTAAACATGTGAGCGGCTACGGCCTCTCTCCTTCTACGAATCGACAACAAATATTAATTATTCCCAAATAAATCATATTAATTAATTCAAACAATTAAATAGAACATTATATGAAACCTTCTATTTTGATGTTTGACAATGTTGGTGAGGAGTGCGGATTATTAAAAGCGACGGTTAATTTAAACGCCGTGTTCATGAGAATATAAGACAAGTTCGTCTATTAATGTTCGGGCATTCGAAGAAGATGCCTATCACAGTGGTCGTGCGGTCTGAGGCATGAACAGTCTTCGCTCGCTCGGACTCTGGGATCATGGGTTCGAATCCCACTCAAGGCATGGTTGTTTGTGTGCATTTATTTTGTGTGTGTATTGTTCCGTGTGTAGGTAGCGGACTTGCGACAGGCTGATGTCCCGTCAAGGGAGTACTACGGACTACGTATAGGTTTAAGAAACTGAAAAACAGCTAAGATCTGACAAAAGGNGCGGCCAAGGTCCACAAGGGCTGTAAAGACATAGATAGACAGATAGATAGATAGATAGATAGATAGATAGATAGATAGATAGATAGATAGATAGATAGATAGATAGATAGATAGATTTTTTTTTAACTGGTAATGATTTTATTATCAA